>NW_006922299.1:56601-64152 GCF_000298275.1 Orycteropus afer afer | reverse complement strand
GGGTTTGAACCACCAGACTTCTGGTTAGCAGTTAAATTCCTTAGGCACTATGCCAGCAGAGCTCCTTATAACGGAAGTCAGGGAGGTAATTTAAAATTTTCTAGTAGCCACATTACAAAAGCAAAAAGAAGCAGGTAAAATCATTTTTAATAACGTTTTGCTTAATTCAATGTACCCAAAATAGTATTATTTCAACTATTTTGTATCATTTGCAATCAATATAAAAATTATTACTGAGAAATTTTACTTTTTTTCCCTATATCAAGTCTTCCAAAATCCGGTGTGTATTTTATATCCATCTTAATTTGGATGCTAAATTTTCCTCAGAAATATTTTATCAGTAATTAGTTTTCAAAAAAATTTACAGCTCAAAATGTGCATTCACGTACCCAAGTGATTCAAATGGTTCTTAAACCGTACTTAGTAATGACATCGAATAGCAGGTCTGAATTGACATGTAACTTATTCACATCAACAATTCAGTTCCACAGTGGCAATGGCCTCATTTCTAGTGCTCCATGGCCACTTGTGGCTTGTGTCTAGTCTGTTGGACAGTGCGGGTTTATACCATTTAAATTATATTGGTAACAATCTCATATTTTAACCACTGTCTATTTCCAGCAGTGTAGCAAACTCCACTGGGTTTCCAGTAAATCTTTATGGAAGTAGATCACCCCATCTCCCTTCCATAGAGCAGTTGTTGGGTTTGAACCACTGACCTTCTGGGTAGCGGACAAGTGCCTTATCCACTATGCCACCAGAGCTCCTTATAGATCCCAGTAGCCTTAATGTAAGTAACACTGTTCTATCTTTTCATGGTAGAATACAAGATGTAATTTAAAGTTGGTAAGATTTTTATTTTTACCTTTAAAAAGATGCCTATGACGGCCAAACCATTTTCCTGCAGTGCCGCATCCTCAAAGCTTCCAAATTTGACTGCATTCCAATGCACCAAGTGCAGCTGAAATGCCATGAAAAGGGGTTTTAATCATGACAATATAGGGATACCCCAAAGTACACCAATAGTCTTATTCAACATATGCTATTTAAACATGCGTCTGTGCCAAATAAAGCCACTGGCAAAGCATATTACTGTCTGCTGCAAAAGGAAATAGGAAGAAATGACAGGAAGAAATTTAAATGAGAGCAGCAATTAATATTACTTTGGAATAAAGGGACTTGTTTGGGGGGAAATGGAAGAACATTTATATAGCAAAGTGAGTCACATTTCAGTGGCAGATCAACATTTGTCTGTTTTCATCCAGATGTGCATGATATACTAATATCCCAAAGCCATCTATCTGCATCAGAAGATGTTTCTATTGAGAGAAACAATGGGAATTAGATAGAAGTTGATTTCTTCCTTGAGGGATAACCATTTTTAAATGTGCTTCTCGTTATAGTTAATATAAAGTTTAAAACAAAATTAGAAAAAAAAAAGCTGTAAGAAGAAATTCTATTTCCTTATGTATTTTTTATACAACCCTACAAAGGATTCCTCATCCAGCATTCATGAACTTTCTTTACAACATCACCTTCAACCCAGCCTCCCAAGGAGAAACCTCAAGGTCATTGTTAACTTTGCCCTCTCCTCTCTTGAAGAGGGCCTCACTGCTACATCTGGTGGCTTTTATTGCAGCAATGCTTTTTAACTTTTGCTTTTTCTATTTCTATTGCTATGCCCTCATTTTGCCTCCCATCCTCTCCTACTTGGATTGACCTGGCTTTGGGGTTCTGTACAGTTGCCAACTTCTTACTTTCCACTTTCATTTGGGCCTAGCTCAGAATTCCATAAGAATTCCATTTCAGGATTTTCAGATTCAATTTGGCCACTTTATTTGTCATTTTTACAGGTTGAAGCTGGGTGGAAGGAGCCTTGGTGGGCAGTGGATAAGCATTTGGCTTCCAACAGAAAGTTCTGCAGTTAGAACCCACGGGAGAAAAGACTTGGCTATCTATTCCTATGGTGCAGTGAATTACTTGGTATGGCTTTTCTAGCCATAGTCTTTGTAACTCCCACCAGATTACTGGGTGGGACCATGCAAATGAGGTGTGTAGAACTCTGATGTTGGGATTGGTTAGTTTTGTCACTTTGCCAGGCTTAAAATGAGCCCTTCTAGAGGCAGAGAGGGACTCTCACTGCCATCAAGAGAGAAGAGCTGGAAGTGAAGTGGAACGCGTCCCTGGACCTGAAATCCCTATGCTGGACCTCCTTGGCAGAGATGTCTGGCAGAGAGAGAGATGCCTGGCAGAGAGACGGTGGCAGTGGAACCAAAAGCCACGAGACAGAGTGGTAGGCTTACCTAGCCCACTGAGTGAGAAAGTTGAGTGCCCTTGGGCAGGAGGCTTGCCAGAAGAGTGGGGTGCACCTAGATGTACCTATCAGCAGAGCTAAAAGAACTTTGTAACAAATAGCAGAGCAAGACAGAGGCCAGGCCAAGAGGCGAAGGGCCAGAGAGGCATGCCTGAGAGCACAGCAGAGGGGAGACTGTCCTGATCGAAGAATTATATCCTGAGCATGTTCTTGAACCTGAATTGTAGCCTGTTACTTCCCTAATAAACCCCACAATCATGTGTATTGTGAGTTCTGTGTGGCCAATGCAATGAATTAACGAACCCAGCAGAGAAGTAGTGAGTGCCATGAGAGGGACGTTTGGTGTCAGAATTGGTCAAAGGCTGGAGGGTGGTAGCATGTTTGGCCTCATAGGAATAAGCCTTGGGCTGTTGATGGTGATTCTGCCTTCCTCTTGTGAAGCTAGAGGTCAGAAGATGCTGCCTCCCTGCCCTTTTTGCAGTTGCTGTAAAGATTAACAAACAAACAAACAAACAAAACCCATTGCCAGCAAGCTGATTCCGACTCACAGCAACTCTATAGAACAGAAGAATAGAAATGTCCCATAGGGTTTTCACAGCTGAAATGTGTTTACAGAATCAGACTGCCACATCTTTCTCCTGTGGAGCAGTTGGTGGCTTCAAACCAATGATCTTTCAGTTAGCAGCCGAGCGCTTAACCACCACACTACCAGAGCTCATTCCCTGTCTTTACAGAATTAGATTGCCTCATCTTCCTCCTACTGACCCGATGATGGGTTTGAACTGCTGACCTTCTGCTTGGCAGCCAAATGCCTTACGCCCTGTGCCACCAGAACTCCTTCTGTAAAGAGGACAGCCTGGTAAACCCTATGGGGCAGTTCTACCCTGTCCACCAGGGTCGCATCGCTGTGTGTCAGAGTCAATTTGACGGCACACTTGAAGAATGTAATCAGTGTCGTTGAACTATACATGTGGACATGGTTGAACTGGTGTATGTTTTGTTGTGGACATTTCCAACAACAAAAAATAAAGAGCCCCTGAGAGTGCTCTGAGCCCTTACAGTGATCACCTGGTTCTTACTGATATGCAATTCTTAGAACTACAAGACTTAGAACCACCCCATTTCTCCAAAGTTGTCACAGTCCCCAAGCACCTGACATACCTCCGCCGGGAAGCATTTGCTGTCCACGGTGTGCTCGGAGCCCCAGGTGTCGATGGCCCCCCAGTGAAAATGGAACTGCTTCAATCGGTAGTTGTCATCCAGGGGTCCCCCTTTGATCACTGAAATGACACATCCAGCAATTCAGGGAAAGGTCACACATGCTGTGGGGTGTGGGGGGACAGGCCAAATCTGTCTTTAAATGGAACACTCTATTACAGACAAGCATTCATAAACTTGATTTCCATGCAGTTAATACATGTGTTAAGGGTGCAACCTACCCCCAAATAACACGAAGGTGTAACTCCATAGCAAGCAAACAATCGTGAAGGCCAGCCCTTGAGCTTATCCGTAGTTTCTACATCACATGGTGCAAGTGAACACAGATTTCTCTCAGTATATTTATCCAGCTCAACCTCTGAAAAACTGAAATACGGGGACAAACAATATTCTCTTTCCTTTTTTGTGTGCTGATACTTGGTAAATTTTTTAAATACTAGTGTTTCTTTCCCTTTGAATGAAATGGAATAAAGAACTTCTAAGTCAAAAATGACCATTCATCTCCCTTTGAACAGCGTGAAAAATGTGAGTGACCCCATGCTTCAACATCGGCCCATCCTATTTGGGATGATAAATACTTTTTTCAACTCAGTTTTTCTGGGACTGGTGAAATCAACACATTACAGGCCAAATGGAGAGGGACAAGGTTTAAAGTCTCCCTTTCTCAGGCTTTTGGTGGGGTTGATTTTTTTTGCTTGGTTGGTTTTCTTGGCTTGAATTTAGTACTGCATAGTTATTCTTCATTTTTTCCAGTTCATCAGTCTGTCTGTGTATCATCAGACCAACACACTGCAACACAAAAACCATTCATTTAACAATCCTAATTACCTTCCAGGAGTACTGCATCATTAGTTCAATTTTATATACACACACAGATGATCAAGTGCAGCAACTCCAAGGAACAGATGTACCAGCTAGGTCACACCAGGGTCTGTTATGTACTCTGTTGCTTTTGAAAACATTTTACATAATTTCCTCCTTAAGAAAAACAAAAAGAAGAAGAAGAAGAAGTAGAAGTGATTTTGTAAGAGGGGAATGTTTTGGTTACCTCCAGTGCCACTCTAACCGAAAATACCACAGATGAGTGAATGGCTTCAACAAACAGGAGTTTATTCTCTCACAGTTTTGGAGGCTAGAAGTCCAAGTTCAAAGTGCCAGGCTCTAGGGGCTAGGTGAAAACCCCTCGACCTTGGGCTTCAGCTCTGCCTCTTCCTCCCGGCCCGCTGAAGCTGGAGGCTTTCTTCACTCAGGCAGCTGCTGGATGCTAAGGCTGACAACCCCAAAGTCAACAAGTAAAAAGGCACAGTCCTCATATTACCAAACCACGCAGAAGGCCACTGAATCAAGTCCATTATTAGGAGTCCCAAGATCAACAGACAACATGGCAGGCTGCTGAACAAATGACTGGGCTACATGCAGGATTCAAGCATGCAGACCATCCCTAAAGCTTCTGCTTATATACTGGAAGCAGACTCCATGACAAAGGCAGCTACTCAGTTGCTCCCAATAGATTCCATCATGGAGTTGATTACCAGTCTCATCATGGGGAATACTACTTCCAACTGCCCAGCCATTCAGAACCAGGCCCAGCCAGGTTGACAAATAACCTTAACTACCACAGGGAGTAAAGACAGCAAAGACTAATTCCTCTTGGAAGCAGGGGAGGTGCAGAGAACAATACCACGTGACTCAACACATTGGGAGGGGGGCTGGCCTGAAATAAAAACAAAATGACATCTTCCCACACTCTCATTTTTCTATGCCAGCTCGATATTGTGAGTACAATTTTGGCAAATATTCAATCCAATCTGTTAAACCAAACTGAAGTTTGGGTCCCGAGTGATGTAACTAGGGCAGAGGAGAGCAGATGGCCTTTCCCTCCTGGCCCTCAACACAACACTGGGCCTCTGGTGATGATGGGCTGGAAGGAGAAATCACTGATGGGTGGGTGCGGTGGGTGGGGAGCAGAATTGGTCTACAGAGGGGGCTTTGATTCACCCACACAGTGCTGAGTCACACGGTACTCAACAAAATTTGTAATCTGTTGCCAACATTTAAAGCTGGACAATATCACATCAAAAAATCCAGACTCCTAAACTGACTTGAAAAGAGGTCAATGTGGTCATGTTGGGTGCACACTCCTCCTGGGCAACAACACACTGGGAAGGAGAAATGGTGGCTCCCATCAGTTCTTCACAGTCCCCCACTGCTGGGCTCCTTAGACCCTCCCAGCCTTGCTCCCTGGCCTGCAGGTACATTTGTATTTGTGATTCCTGGGAAAGAAAAGGTTACAGGCTCAGGCATGTGATGCTCGCACCTGCTAGCTGGGAACATCATTAAGTCCCTAGTATGTGCTGGGCACTCACCCCTATATATTGCCCATAGTGGAAAGGTGAAACAAGGAAGTATTCTACTGTATAGTGTGGTTAAGAGCATACGCTTTGCAGGAAACGGTCTCAGTTTGCCTGAAGTGGTTGTGTGTCATCAGCCAGTGTGCTGGTAGCTTCCAGGAGGGCTTCCACCATCTCTCCCACCTCCTGGGAGTCACACCCTTGTGTGATCCCCTCCCATGAGTGAGAACTGGACCCAGTAACTTGTTTTGAAGGGCAAAATGATGGGATGTCACTTTCAAGAGCAAGTTACAAAAATCCTGTGGGCTCCGTCTTGCTTCCCCTCTGGCTCTCTTGCTTGCTCACTCCAACGAAGCCAGCTGCCATGTTATGAGGTGCCCTGTGGATAGGCCCCTGGGGCAAGGAGCTAAGGATGCCCTCTGACCAACAGCCATCGAGGAACTAAGACCCTGAGAGAGACTGAATCCTGCCACCGGCCACAGGTGTGAGCTTGGAGGCAGAACCTCCCCCCGTCAAGCCTTGAGATGAGATCCCAAATCGGTTGATTTAAAAAAAAAAAACAATTTAATTATTACTTTCATCACATGAATTTCATGAAACAGGGTATCTGAAGAAGATAGCTTTTTTCTTTCTTTTACCAGAATAGGTGTCCACATGCAGGAGAAGTCCTACAAGGTGACGGCTGGTTGTCAAGGGGAGGCAGTCGAACAGCATCCTGAGAGTGGATGGGGTGAATGCAGACTGCTCCCCCTAGCTCAACCAGATTTGTGGCTATGAAGTCATCACCCCAGATGTGCCATTTACTATTGGCAAAGACGGAAAGAATAAAGGAGTAGTCTTCTCCAGCTAGGACTAGCAATCTCGGGGCAGACAAGCCTATCAGATCTAAGCCCAGGTTTATATACGGGGTACTCTGCAGCACTTCTGTGAACCTCACAGATTTGGAGTCCTGACTTGGTGTGTGTTTGTTCACATTTATGTTTCACTCTGCTCCCAACACTGGTTGACATCTTGATCACAATCCTATAAGAGACCCTGAGCCAGAGGGCCCAGAAAAGCCAGAATCCCAGCCTCTAAGTGAAGTCTGCAAAGCCCTCTGCAAATTGGCTCCTGCCTACCTCTGGGCTTGCTCTTCTGCCACTTTCATCTTGGACTTTACATAGAGTAATACCTAACGTAAGCATAACACCTCCACCTCCACAGGGGCTGCCCAGGTGTCACTTCCACCAAGAAGTATTCTCCCCCCAGGTCCCATGTACACCTTCCGCCAGAGCACTACACACTCTGCATTAGTGCCATCTCTCCAAAGGTCTTCCCCCTCACTACACTACAAGTTCCTTAAGGGAGGGATCACCCCCATTCCTCCTTCTACCCTGAGCACCTGGCACAGTGCCTGGCAATGAGTAGATCCTCAATGAAATAAGGAACTAAGGAAATAAACTGTAAAGGGGCTGTCAGGTTTGTTAATTGGGATGTCACTGGTAACTTCTGCAAAAGGTGAGGAAAAGGGTCAGGCAGGGTGGGGGTGATGGAGGAGAGGAGGAGCCACTGTTCTCAAGAAACTGAGTGGTGAAGGTAGTGAGACAGGGAGCACGGCAGTCATAAGATATAGCCAATAAATACGAACTACACCAAAGCCCCTGCCGTCGAGTTGATTCCAACTTACAG
>NW_006922299.1:55504-56467 GCF_000298275.1 Orycteropus afer afer | reverse complement strand
ATGGCAGTGAGTTTGGTTTTTTGGTTACAGGGCAGAGTAAAACTACCCCATAGGGTTTCCAAGGCTGTAAATCTTTACGGAAGCAGACTGCCACATCTTTCCCTGCAGAGCCACTGATGGGTTTGAACCACTGAAGTTTTGGTTAGAAGCCAAGTGCTTTAAACATTGTGCCACCAGGGTTCCTTCCAATAAGTATAGATTGATCTATTTGAGGTTGTTGATGTTTTGTTCCCTATGTGTACTCAGATGAGAAAGGTTAACCTTTTATAAATTAGATAACAAACACAAAACGCCTAGCATGGTGTGTGTCTCTCTGTAAGCAATCGACTTAACGTTCACTTCCTTCTTTGGCTTTTAGGTATGGAGACGAAGGTGCTAGTGGAGAAGGGGTAATGACGAGAAAAGTTACCCACAGGACCTTACCAACAAAAGTCAATGGAGGAAATGGGTACGAGGGGTCTTTCTGGCGTGATGGACATATTCTGAAATTGGATTGTGGTGATGGCTGTACAATGCGGTGAGTTCACTAACAATCACTGAATTGTTAAAAACAATAAGTAAATTCAGGATCCTAAACTGGGAGAGAACGCCAAATGCTTTAGAAAGCATTCCTACTAGGTTCACTGGCAGCGCACCCATACGGTGATAAAATAAATAAAGCAAGATGGGGCAGAAGACACCCTTAGTGGGAGTAATTTCACAGCAGGTGACACATTTGGAAAATATAGTGCCTTTCCCCACAACAGTTTGTACCTCTCACCTACACTCAAGGAGACCTGGTGGCACTGTGGTTAAAGCACCTGGTTGCTAACCAAAAGATTGGAGGTTTGAACTCACCAGTTGTTCCGTGGGAGAAACATGTGGCAGTCTGCTTCCTTAAAGATTACAGCCTTACCAAACTATGGTACATACACACAATGGAATACTATGCAATGCTAAAGAATAATGTAGAATCTGCAAAAC
>NW_006922299.1:53198-54478 GCF_000298275.1 Orycteropus afer afer | reverse complement strand
AAAAAAAAAGAAAATTCATTTTAGAAAATGATTTAGGTTAACTTGCTAAGGCAGTTGTATGGCAAAGGAACATGCATAGCAATTTGGCAAACTGAGGCTTTTGTTTGTACTTTAAAATAAAATGGAAACAATAAAAACACAAAAATAAAATTTTAAAAAATCATTAAAAAAAAAAAGAAGAAGAAGATTACAGCCTTGGAAAACCTATGAGACAGTTCTACTTTGTCCTATAGGGTTGCAATGAGCCAGAATTAACTCAGTGGCAACACATTCGGTTTTGGTTTTCACATGCACTCATTAAATCAATAACTGTGTCCTGTTTATTTTATTTTTTTAAAATAACTGTGTCCTATTATAGTTAACAGGTGCTCTGGTAGCATAGTGCCTAAGACACTTGATAGCTGACCAGAAGGCTGGCAGTTCAAACCCACCAGCCACTCCTCGGAAGGAAGGTTGGGCAATCTATTTCCATAGTGATACCGCCTCGGAAACCCAAGGAGCGGTCGCTGTGAGTCGGGTCTGACTCGACATCACATAACAACAACATTATAGTTAACACCACCACTTGTCTGTCAGCACCTAACAACAAGAAATTATAGTGAACCAGCAGATGGCAGTGTATGAGATGATGCCATGCCTTCTCTCAGCATCCTATAAAGTCTGTCCTGATAGCCCTTGATTTTAGTAATTTGAAGTCGACTCTCTTGATTTTTTCTTGGTCCACACCTAGCTAAAGGTCTGTCCATTTTGATACTCTTTTCAAAGAACCAACTTTTGATTTCATTGATTTCAACTCTAGTCCTTACTATACCCTTCCTTCTGCTTGCTTTGGGTTTAGTTTGTTCTATTCTTTCTAATTTCCTAATGGGAAAATGTAGGTTATTGATGTGAGAATGTCCTCTTTTCTAATATATGTATTTTCATCTATAAATTTCCAAGTACTGTGTTAGCTGCATCCCAAAAGGTGTGGTATGTTTCATTTCAGTCACATAGCCAGCACAGCCTCATCTTCCTACACATTCTTTCCTGGTTCTTTATAAAGGACTCTATTTTCTTTTTTTAATCCTATTTTGAAATTCATAACATTGTTATTTGTTAGATCCTTACTTTCTAGAATTGTTTCTTGTCTTTCTGCATGTCTCTGTTTTCTTTAGCTTTTACGCTCATTCAACACTCTCTTCCTCTTGGAATGTTATTGAAAAATTTGCAATCACATGGAGAAATAGCAGGGAAAAATAAGCAGGAAATAGGAGGCAGTCACTGAAATGTGGTAAAAGAGA
>NW_006922299.1:51040-52681 GCF_000298275.1 Orycteropus afer afer | reverse complement strand
GTGGATCAGAATTCTTGGATCTCCTGTTCAAGAGAATAACAGATAACTAAAAAAGAAAACAAACACCTATTTGCCCTGAAAGATTTCTAGCTCAATGAAACCATGATATACTGGCAACAGATGGTAACTGGCCACATTCTCCTGATAGTCACTAGACTATAAAGGATATTAGAAAGCTGACCAACACCTCAGATCCTCAGGAGAATTAGAAGAAGGTGGCCAGGGACAGAGCCAGGGTTGAGGCTTGAGAAGATTGCTATACTTTCCGAACAGAGTATGGAAGTCAGTGCTCTGTAGATCAGGTCAGCCCACTAGATCAGTTCAATCAGGAATAATGGCAGCATTCTAAGGGAGACAAGTAGAGCTCTCCCTAGTGTAAGATGGTTGTCTGGGACTCAGGAATATGGCTCCTGGTTTAGAAGAATACTGGGACCCTTATAGATAATGCAATTATCTATTATCTCCTTCAATTGAGAGAGAGTACAATCTGGGGTTTTAGAGAAGTTCAGAAAGATGCTGATGAATCTGGGAGGAAAAGGAGCACTTCCTTCTTAGTTGGAGATATATAACAAGATGCTCAGGGTTTTGGAAGCATGCCATGCTTTGGAGGAGAAAGGAAAATGGTGGACATGAAGACACTTACGACTTTAAGAACAGTTGGGAAACTTCCTGAATCACAGCAGAGAAGTATGTTAGAAGGAAGCAAACTAAAAAGAAATTACGTCCATCAGAGGAGCAGTCTTTTTGCAGTTGGGCCAGAGCCAGGTTCTCCATATCAGAGCATCACTAGGAAAATGCAAAGGAAACAAGGAGAGAGTTGGGTGGAAATGCTAGAGCCAGGATAAACACAAGAGTCAACACTCCTATTTCATTCTTGAAGTTATACTTTTTACTTCATCCCTTATTACTTTCATGGACTCACTGCCTCATATTCATGAGAGAAATTAGATTTCCTTTAGATCAGAGTTTCTCAGCCTCAACTCTATTGACATTCGAGGCTGGAGAACTCTTTGTTAAGGCCATTCTGTGTACTGTATTATAGGATGTGTAGTAGTGTCCTTGACTTTGACCCACTAGATGCCAGGTGCAACCTTCTCCTCCCATAACTAGTGACAACCAAACATGCCTCCAGATGTTTCGAAGTGTTTAGTGAAGGGGAAGGGCAGGTTGGCCAAACTTGTTGAGAACCATTACTGTAGTCACACGGTTTCAAATAATAATTACTTCAGGCTTATTAGGACTATTTGATACCATTAAATAGAGTGAAAAACAACAAAAAGAAACCTGCATAGAAATAATCACATTCTGCCTTCAATACTCTAAGAATTTCTGTTAAATTTTGAAATCATTCACATTAGTTTAATATAATCTGAGTAAGATGAAAGAAAGGGAAGATTCCAAAGCCATCTAATATGTGAATTTGGAAATCTCTTTTAAACTGTGCTTCTTTTAAAATAAATAACATCATTTATTTCACAGAATTAAGAGATAACAAGTTTCCATTTTCCTAAAATATAGTGAAACCTGTGAGAGTTGGAACTCAACAAGATTGCCTTGTTTTTCTAGATCTTTGTGCCTTTGACAGTGTAGTTTTAACCACTCATTTTAGTGGGAAATGTTTGTGTTTTTCTTCTCTGACAA
>NW_006922299.1:48885-50433 GCF_000298275.1 Orycteropus afer afer | reverse complement strand
GCATAAGAACTAAACCCACTGCCATCGAGTTGATTCCAACTCAGAGCAACATTATAGGCAGAACTGCTCCATAGGGTTTCAAAGGGTATAAATCCTTATGGAATCAGACTGTCTAATCTTTCTCCCATGGAGTGGCAAGTGGGTTCAAAGCGCTAATCTTTTGGTTAGCAGCCAAATGCCTTAATCACTTTGCCACCAGAGCTCCTAGTTCTAGAAGGGATATTTTTCTCACATTCAAAAAGAAAGTCAAACAGGTTACATGCCCTTGGTAACAAATGAGTTTTGTGACATCACAGAGGGAGCCTATGCTGTCCTTTAACTCCAGACTGGGCCACCTGATCTCGTTCTCACCTGATTTGTCTGCAGAATCTTCAAACTCCACGAGGAAAGAGTACCCATTATTCCAGACATGCAGGCAGGTAGCTGGATCGTAAGTGATGGTGAGAGGTTTTAGGCAAGGATCGTAAACACTATCCCTCCACCGGATATTGATTGGTGACTGACGATTGCCTGCAGGAACCAGGTCCACGCTCTCCCAGAGCGGATGCACTAGAAGAAAGTAGACCAGGGTCATTATTAAGACTGTCCAATATCAAGTACCACACATGAAGCAATCCCACTTGTGGAGAACTTGCCAAGGTGCATAGAAACTCCAAGGAGTTGGGAATTAGCTGATTCGTCACTTCATCAGTTGACTAAAGCAGAGATAAGGAAACCCCCCAGAACAAGTTCGAGATAAAAATACAAATTAATATTCAAGAACAGACTCATTTTCAACAAAGGGAGTAATGGAAGTGAGGTATTGCATGTGTTTTGTTGGCTGGCTAGTAGAAATAAAGGCGTGTGTCTCCTGTATGCTATAAAAGGCTTATCCTATATGAGTGCAATGCTGAGTTTCCCGTCTCACGTCAGCAAACTTGGAGGATGCAGCAGCCATCCTGAAAATCTAGGCAGACTATAAGCATTGCTAAGGTCCCCCAAGTTCTCCGCCTGCCACACAAGCAGCTGGATGCTGTTGTTCTTAGCTGCCAGCTCGGACTCATGGTGACCTTATGGATACCAGGATGAAAAGTTGCCCAGTCCTGCACCATCCTCACAACCATTGCTATTTTGACTCCACTGTTGCAAACTCTGTGTCGATCCATATTACATACTGAGGCCTGCACAAAGACATATAATCTGTCCCCACAGGCACTGCTCACACCACCAATGCCAATTTCCTCCACTGTCAAGCATGGGGTCTTGTCTGTGGCAAATCTTTGTTAAAAGTCAGCGCATTTCCTGATGACAGAGGTGGCCCTGTAGAAGCCACATAGATGGGTAGAACCAAGACCAAGGACCCTCTCTGCCTTATATCCCACCAAGAACAAGTCTAAACACCACGAAAAAGCACATAACAAAAATGACAGCAACAAATTCATATTTGCCGATAATTACATATCTGGCAAGGGACTTATCTCTAAGATTTATAGAAGAGTGGATGACCAAACTATGGTACATACACATAATGGAATGCTATGCAGCACTAAAGAATAATGTAGAGTCTAC
>NW_006922299.1:38160-48659 GCF_000298275.1 Orycteropus afer afer | reverse complement strand
TCACTGTACATAAATTATATTTTAATTAAATGCATTAAAAAAAAGTTTAAGGATTTGAGAATGTGACAGGCAACGGCTACCCAATCCACTCCCCCCCGGATGGCAAGACCACCCTCTTAATTTCATAAAGAACATGAACCTGTATCTGGTTTACTTTTACATAGAAAACCTTACTCTTCCTTCAGTAGTTGCCTAAAGCTGGAAGTTTAAAATCTTGGTCTTGTATTTTTTGGAAAAAGGCTTCCATAGCATTGATATAGAGCTCTCCCAAGAATGTCTAGGCTGCCTTTTCTCAGCCAAAGATGCTTTTGCCTCCCAGGTGACATTTGGCAATGTCTGGAGACAGTTTTGGTAGTGACAACTAAGAGAAGATGCTACTGACATCTAGTGGGTAGAGGCCAGAGATGGAAACATCGTACAACACAAGGCAGATGCCACCACGAAGAGCTATCAGGCCCAGAATATCAATAGGCCGAGACTGAGAAATCCTAGTCTAGAGCTATACACGACTCAGAGTATTCTCGTTTTTCCATCTCATCATAGAACACAGTACGATTTTATCTCTGGAGTGATATGAGCCCAAACTTTTTATTTGTTTTCTTCTCTCTCTCTCTCTCTCTCTTTTGGGGTGGGTGGGTATATAAAACCTTGTTCCTTAGAGAGCTTTCTGTTTCAGAAACATAAAACGGAAAATGCATTTGAACTGGTACAATACTATCTTATTAAAGTGTGGTCAGAATGCAAATTCCCTGAGGGCAGGATCATATCTTCCTCCTTTTTTATTGCCCTGTAGTGCCTTATTCAACTACCGTTCTGTCAGTTTGTCCTACTGTGGCGGCTTGCATGTTCCTGCAATGCTGGAAGCTATGCCATTGGTATTTCAAATACCAGCAGGGTCACCCATGGTGGACAGGTTCCAGGGTTTCAGCAGAGCTTCCAGACTAAGACAGACTAGAAAGAAGGACGTGGCAGTCTACTTCTAGAAAAAGTGGCCACTGAAAACCTTAGGAAGAGCAGTAGAACACTGTATGATATAGTGCCGGAAGATGAGCTCCTCAGGCTGGAAGGCACTCAGAATAAACTGGAGAAGAGCTGCCTCCTCAAGTAGAGTCGACCATAATGATGTAGATGGAATAATGCTTTTAGGACCTTCATTTGAGGATGGGGCATGACTCAAAACGAGAGGAAAAAGCTACACAAATCCATTAATGATCAGAACATGGAATGTACGGAGTATGAATCTAGGAAAATCGGAAGTCACAAATGAAAGGGAATGCATAAAGATTGACATCCTAGGCATTAGTGAACTGAAATTGCCCTGTATTTGCCATTTTGAATTGGACAATCATATGCCCTATAGTACCTAAGGCATTTGACTGCTAACCAGAAGGCTGGCAGTTCAAACCCACCAGCTACTCCTCGGAAGGAAGACTGGGTAATCTACTTCCATAGAGATACCGCCTCAAAAACCCAAGGAGGGGTCACTATGAGTTGGGAATGACTCGACGGCAGTGAGTTGGTTTTTTTCTTTTTTCTTTTTTTTTGATGCCCTACAGTGCCGGAAATGACAAATTGAAGAGGCACATTCATTGTCAAAAAGAACATTTCAAGATCAACCTGAAGTACAATGCCGTCAGTGATAGGACAATATCTATATGCATACAAGGAAGACCAGTTAAAATGACTAACAGCATTTTCCGCACTTCCTCCTCCCTGTGGTTACCATTTCTGTTTGTCCTTCTTTCCTACCCCTTCCTGCTTTCTTAGCTTTATCCCTGGGCCAGTGCTGCTCTTCTGATCTCCTGCGGTTGAGATGGATCGACACAGTGGCTTCAACAATGGGCTCAAACAGCAACGATTGTGAAGGTGGCCCAGGACCAGGCCGGGTTATGTTCTGTTGCACATAGGATCCCTATGAGTCAGAACCAACTTCACAGCACCTAATAACAACAAAAAAAAATGCAGTGCCTTATTCAATATATGCTCTTTAATTTTATAACTGATTATCTGATTGCTATTGGGGGAAAAAAAAGCTCTACTTGCCTCAAACTGTGCTATATTTTGAAGCTTCTAGAAAGCCCCAGAAAAGTGCTGATTCAGCTTTAAAGTTGCATGGCACAGAGGCTTCCAGGCATCTGAGATATTCAGGATGGACCTAATACTTTGAAAACTCATACCCTTCAGAGTCAATCGATGAGGGTCTTCAGTGAATCCTAGGGAAGAACTGAAATGGGATTACTCATTGTCCAGCTTTCTTTCCCTCCACCCACCTCCTCTTTCTGGAACAGATCATCCTACCAGTGGCCTTGGTCGCTGTCTCCTTAGTAAGGCCAACTGTCTGACACAAGGGCTTCTTATGCTTTAGATAAACTGACTTTTGGTCTCCCCTCCGCTCTTCCAATTTTACAAAACAGAGAATAAAATGATTCCTTGTGAATTGTTCATACTTTCCCTCAAAATAAGGTAATTAAGTATTTTGAAAAAAAGAATTTTCATTTTAAGGTTTTTCTTGTATGTAAAAAATGAAATAAACAGGGATCATAATTATATATATCAATCCATAGTTTAAGTGGAAGTCCCTGCATGGCAAAAGGTTGAAATTTGGCAGCTAACCACAAGGCTGGAGGTTCGAGCCCATCCCAAGGCGCCCCTGAAGAAAGGCCTAGGGATCTGAGTCTGAAAAATCCTCCAGTTGAAAACCTTAAGGAGCACAGCTCTCCTCTGGCACACATGAGGTCACCATGAGTCTGAGTCGGAGTTAACTCCATGACAATGGGCAGCGGAGGTGGTGGTAATTTAAGGGAGGGAATCAGACCATCCCTAAGAATCTGTTACTAATCCCTCACTGCTTAGCAACAAAAACACCTTTACATTCCATGGTGAGGATGTGTTTGATTTTATTTTCCATTTGTAAACTAGTCCTGGCTTATTTTGTGTTTGTACCACTATTCCTCCAGCCTTGAAGTGTGTCCCTCTGTTAGCTCGTCAAATGTGGAAAGCTCCTTCCGGCCTGAGCCCCTTCAGTCCTGATTCTCTACTGACTGAATCCATTTCCCCTTGTTCTGTTCAGGGGCTGGCTCCCCGGTATCTTAAAGTCTCAGGCTTCATTCTCATTTCCTCAGCAAGGTTTTCTCTGACCACCCTTCTAATAAGATCCTCTCTCATTATTAGGAGCTCTGGTGGTGTAGTGCCTAAGGCACTTGACTGCTAACCAGAAGGCTGGCGGTTCAAACCCACCAGCCACTTATCGGAAGGAAGATGGGGCAATCTATTTCCATAGTGATCCTGCCTCGGAAACCCAAAGAGGGCTCGCTGTGAGTTGGAATCGACTTGACAGCAGGGAGTTTGGGTTTTTTTTTTTCTTCTCATTATTATTATTAATTTATAATCACAGTACACTGGACTTTTCCTTCAAAACATTTGTTAAATGGTCTTAATTAAAATTATATGCATATATGCTTAATGACCTGTCTCCCTTACTGCTCCACAAGAGCCATGCAGAACCCAGCTGGCTTTCAGTCTCCACTCGGGCAGTGGATGGGCAAGGTCCAGGCCATGGCTGGGAGGACTGGCTTCTCCCCCTGTCTTTATTGCCCATGACTCCACTGATCACCACATTATTGTTTCATTAAGAATCTTTCAGATGGATCTCTTCTCTCCTTGCCCGTGACCACCAGCTTCTTTCAGGCCCCCAAAAACCCAGTTGCCCTGAGTCAACTCCCACTCGGGGTGATCCCGTGCATGTCAGAGTAGAGGTGCATTCCCCAGGGTTTTCCATGGGAAAACTTGCTTTTCTTCTGAGGCACCTCTGGATGGACTCGAACCTCCAACCTTTCCATTGTTAACTGTTTGCACCACCAGAATTATAACAATGACTCTCCGTCGCTTTTTCTCCTCTCTCATTCCCTCTGTGTTCTGCCACCCACCATTAGGTGATAATTTCAAAATTATCACCTCTGCCATATTGGTCCCGTGCTAACTATATGTCAAGTCCAAATCTCTGTGTCCAAGTGCCCAATTTTTGCAATTAAGAACCCACCTGATCTATCTAATCTTACTTCTCCACACTCCACCCAAAAGCCAGTCTTGCCAGGCTGCTCCCTTTGCCAGGCTGCTCTTGGCATGACTACCACCAACTTGCCCCTACTCTTGCTTGTGGCAAAATGCCCTTCACCCACTATACCACTTGTGGAAGTCTTTTATAGCTCAAGTCTCATGTCCGTGATGAAACTTGCTCCAAGCCCTTGACCTTTCCTTTTCTGAACTCACACTGCACTCCACAGCATGCCATTTAGCGCCTAACCCTTCTCCATTAACATACATCTGCTCTATCTGCTCAAAGGACCGATGTCAGCACCTGGTCTGTGGGGCTGGCCATGGACTTTTTCCATGGCCTCCAGGACTCAATTGTACCAGGCATGGAGGAGGCACTGAATGTTTATTTTACTGATAGAGAAAAATAAACAGGACAACACCAAAGCTCTGTGGCCTTACCGTGGGCTGACTGCCTCTCCACCCAGGCAAGCAGGTTTACCCTGCAACACCTCCTGGGGCCACATGACCACACCTGCCTGGTTCTCTCTTACTGTTAAACTCCTACAGCCTCTTAAGGCCCATGCCAGCCCCTTCCCTGACAGCCCCACCCCACATTGAGGGTCCCTTCATCTACTCTTACTCCTTAGCACCCACTCTCTCTGTCACTGCTCTGTCCAATCCGGGAGCCCCATGTGGTCAGTCCAAATGGAGATGTGCTGGAAATGTGAAATCCCTACTGGACTTTTGAGACGTCATACAAAATTAAGAATGTAAAATATCTCATTCATAATTTTTTATTGACTCCAGGTTACAGTGCTAATATTTTGATATATTAAGTTAAATAAAACACATCAATTTTTTTTAATGTTTTAAAATGTAGCTACCAGGAGATTTGGAATTCCCTCCATGGCTTGCATTCGTGGCTCACCTTACATGTCTATTGCACGGTGTTGCTCTGTAGCCTCCATGTTGCTGTTGTTGGATGCTGTCGAGTTGAGTCTGACTCCCGGCGACCCCAGTGACAGAGTAGAACTGCCTCATAGCTTTCTAGGCCAGTGGTACAGTGGTTAAAGCATTCAGCTGCTAACCACAAGGTCAGCAATTTGAACTTACCAGTTGCTGCACAGAAGAAAGATGAGGCAGTCTGCTTCTGTAAAGATTGACAGCCTGGGAAACCCTATGGGGCAGTTCTAATCTGTCTGATAGGGTTGCTATGAGTTGGAATTGACTTGATGGCAGTGGGTTTGGTTTGGGTAGTTTCTACTGAAGGAGATCGTCAAGTCTTTCTCCCGCAGAGCCACTGGGCGAGCTTGAATGGTTAGCAGCCAGGTCCTTACCACTGCACTATCAGGCTCCTTTATAGCCTCTATAGCCTGAGTCAGCTCCAGGCCTGTGGGCTCAGGGAAGGGTCTTAAAGTGGCCGGTAACCTCATTTTACCCAGTGCCTTGCCCTGAACCGTCCCTTTTCTTGTAACGTTCTATTTTCTCATGTAATTGAAGACCATCTTGGTGGTCTAGGGCTTAGTGCAGTGATGGGCTAGAGACCTTCCTCCGTATGACCGCGTAGAGGATGATCACAGAATCACTAATTGCCTCGTCAGAGTAGATGGGTTATAAAAGACACTTGGGTGCTGAGTCTAGCTCATCTGAGGAACCACGTCCATTTATCATGCAGAAAACCAAGCCTGTTGCCCTCAAGTTGATTCCAACTGATAGCGACGCTGTAGGACAGAGGAGAACTACCCCATAGGGCTTCCAAGACTATGATCTTTAAGGAAGCAGACTGCCACATCTTTGTCCCAAAGAGCAGTTGGCGAGTTCAAAACTCTAACTTTTCGGTTAGCAGCCAAGGGCTTAACCAGCACTCCCTTTGGGAATGCCAGGTAGCTGAAAATACACCTAAGGTCATTAACACAATTCCAGTCTAAATCAACCCAATTATTTCTCAAAGTTATTCAAATGTTAATGAAAGACAGTCTGGGACACACCAAGTTTAACCTAATCTGGGGGTTATAAAAGTTCTTTTGAAGATATTGCAAAATAAGCTTTTTAATACTATTGTGCTGCAGGCTTCATTGTGTTCATCAAATTAATAAGAGAAATAATAGGAGAAATAAACTTTCTAACAAAGTTCAGTTATAATATAGATGAGTACTGTCCAATAAAACTTCCTGTGATGATGGAAATGTCCAACGTAGTGGTCGATAACCACAGGTTCTCAGGAGTGCCCAGTCCCTGGAAAAGGACATCATGCTCGATAAAGCAGAGGGTCAGCGACAAATGGGAAGACCTTCAACGAGACAGACTGACACAGTGGCTGCAACAACATGCTCAAGCACAGTAACACAGGACCAGGCACCTGACAACAGCAACAACCACAACCACATGGGGCTATCATTTTGGACAGTGGAACTCTTAAAAAAAAAAAAAAAGTCACCCTAAAAATAGTTTCTCTGTTTCTAAAAGTGGGGAGCTCACGAATAGTAACAAATCTGTACATTTCCATTCTAAGAGATGTTGTTGTTGTTGTTATGTGCCGTCGAGTCGGCCCCGACTCATAGCGAGCCCTCCTTGGGTATCCGAGGCAGTATCACTACGGAAGTAGGATTGCCCAACCTTCCTTCCGAGGAGTGGCTGGTGGGTTTGAACCGCCAGCCGTCTGGTTAGCAGTCAAGTACTTTAGCCACTATGCTACCAGAGCTCCTATTCTAAGAGATAGTCTTTATATTTCATTAAATTAAGAATTTACAGTATTAAATTGATTTTCCTATGGTCTAAGATCACATGCCTATATTTTATTATGTGACAATTAGGTTAAATTTCACCAGATGGTATACTAAGCGAAATTAATGTTCTCTTCCATCTTTGGCAACAGCTGTAGCCTTTTATCTTTATTATATTTCAAATCCCCAAAGTTAGGACTGTCAACAGAATTACCTAATACAAATAACAATTGGGGTTGACAGCCAATGATCACCTGTGGAGAGGGAAAGGAGGAAGGTAAAGCAGAGCCCAGGGCTGCCACGAAACCGCCTGCTGAATTTTCTATGACCTCCAACTGTCCGTTACCCCTTATTCTGCTCCATCTCATCTGAAAAATAGTCCAACTGAAAAATCTAAGGGAGGTACTGAGCCTATGATGATGACAAAGATGCTGCTGATAGTGACAATCGGAGCACTGGAAGTAACTGCCAACATGGGGTGCTCAGTGTGGCAGACACTAGCCAGGAACATTCCACCTTCTGTTCCAATCATCAACACCTTTGGGAAGAACTGTGATCACAAATACACACTGGGCCTTCTCTGGGGTAGTGAGCTTCCAGAAACAATGAGGACTGACTGTCTCTATAATTAAACAGATGAGGGGCATGGACAGTATGCAATTAATGACCCCCAGCACTGACGACTGGAATATTCTGGGTGAAAACACATACGGGCAGTGCATATGTCAAAAGCAAATTCAAACAGTGACTGACACCTGTTTTTCCAAGTGCCTTACAAAACAAGAACATTTTATGAGATGTGGAAAATTAATCAAGTAAAGCATCTACTTTGCCAAACCACTACTTTTCATCTTTTGTCAATGCTAAAAGGAGCTGTAGTGGCATAGTGGATAATGTATCATGCTGCTAACCAAAAGGTCAGTGATTCAAACCCTCTAGCTGAGACTGGGGCGATCTACTTCCATAAAGATTTACAGCCTCAGAAACCCAGTGGGGGGTCGCTATGAGTCAGAATTGATTTGAAGACAGTGAGTTTGGTTTTTGGTTTGGAAAAGGAGGAAACGATCCTAAAGATGTAAGCATATTAGATTTTAGCACTTTAACTTTTAACTTTTGTAAAAACAAAACAAAACAAACCAACTTTAGTAACTAGATAACTATGACTAATTTTTTCCATTTTCAGCTTTAGACCACAATGTACCAGAGTAAGAATAAGACAGAAAGGGTTATAGGATGTGGACATGCCCAAAGGAAGCCACACCCAGCAACCAGAAAATTGTTATGACCTGGGCCAGTTTAGTTTAATGAGGATACAGTCAATGTTGGATGAAATAACATAAACTTAGATTTTATATATATATAGAGAGAGAGAGAGAGAGAGAGGGAGGGAGGGAGGGAGAGAGAGAGCGTACTTTCAAGCCCTCAGATTTAGCTGGATTAGCAATACTAATGAATTCCATTTCTCATGTACTTATGGGATCAAGAGAGTCAACACAAAGAGTAAAAGTTGAGAAACAGACTCTCAAATCAGCCAAATTTGAAAACTCTGCACCATTTGTTTTCAAATAGGGGAAAATATGGAAAATTCCTCTTTAAAAGATATATATAGCCATTTAATTAAACTCTTCTCCCCACCAACACACACGTTATCAGTCTCCCACCCCCATACTCTGAGTAGTTCTTAACCAGAGCGATTGTATCTCCTCTGAGCTTATCTGGCAAAGTCTGGAGATATTTTTGGTTGTTACAACTTGGGGTGGGGTGGGGTGCTACCGGCATCTGGTGGGTAGAGGCCAGGGATGCTGCTCGACACCCTACAGTGTTCAAGACAGCCTTCACAAAAAAGAACCATCAGGCCCCAATGCCAATAGCGCAGCAGTGGAAAAACCCAGATGAGAGATGTAAGGTGTATTTCCAGAAGAGTCCAAGTGAGCCCATTTGCTGGCTCACTTGCTCATCCGAGTTTGCAGCAGAGCACACATTTGCAAGCCAGTAGCTAAAACTAACTCTGCAGTCTGTAAGTACAGGACAGAATATTCCCAAGCGTGAAGCCACTGAACTTGCAAATAAATAAGCAGTACCCAGAAACTTGAGTTTCATGTGAAAAATTCAGTCTGTGGCAACCTTAATGAAAAAAAAAAAAAAAAAAACTGCCACCTCTTAGGCACAATAAAGAGGGGGCTCCAAAACCTTTGAAATCAGGGGGCTTCCCTTGTCCCATTTCGCATGACATTATTTTAAAATTGGTCCAAACAATTTTCCACAGTGATTTTAAGAGACAAGTAGAGAAACAATTGGTTAGTCACATAGTTCTTAAGCTCCATAATCACACGCAGGAATACCGATGATATCCAGTCCACACATACGTCACAGGAAGTAAACTTCCTCAAACAAGAAGCCACGGTGTACTCACAGGCTCGGTTCCGGGTTTTGTAGGTGCAGGTGTAGAGGCTGCAGGGCCGTCTCTGCACTGGCCTGGGAATCTGGATACTTCGCCACGGCTTGGTGTGAGGAAACACTTGACAAAGGAGTCGCAGGCCATTCATCAGGACCATCTTTAGCTTGAAATCTTGATCAGTTTCCAAGTAACTTGCAAGAACCTAACACACCCTAGTGCCAGGAGGGCAGAGGAGGAAAAGCCAAAAACAGTAGAGACTTAAGATCATGTGGCCACCCTTAAGTAGGACAATGACATTCAGACTACTGGAACACACCCCAGGGAGCAAGGGAGGGCACCCCAAAGGAGGAGGGAGGGTGCCCCAAAGGAGAGTTGATCAGCTATCCACTCTTACTCCTCAAACTCATTGGTCACCTCGGAGGAGGGCAGGGCCGGAAGGACTGAGTCACTCTCTGCCTTTCCCTCAGGGCTGGCAAATATTAGAGGCCCAGGGAAATGCTTCTCTTTACGCACGCACGGGAATGAAAAGACCGTGTAGAACACAGTTTCTTAAAGTTTTTTAAAAATGGGCTTCCGGAAATTCCCCTTAATTGTCTTGCCTGTACCAAGAAACCAAAATGAAGCTCCCTCCAGGCAGTCTGAGTAAAAACAATCTAGGACCTTCTAGATTGCATTGAAAAAAAAAAAAAAAAAGATACATCCTGCCAAAATGGTTGTGGGTGGGTCTGGAAGCCGAGCTTAAATATCATCTGTGACTCTTGGCCAGCTTTAGTTTACATGTCCCTCAAACATGGGAAACTGGAGTAGGTAATCCTCGCTTAACTTCCAGGTAGATAGATGCACTGTGAGCACACACTCTGACTTCACTTAGACACCTGCACCTCACATAGTTCACGGGGAGTCTCAGCACACTTGCACCACCAGCACCCACTGCTGTGTTCTGAAATCGAGGTCATGGCAACTGGGCCACAGTTGCTCCATCACCCCTACCCCACTATTGCTACATCCATTTATCCTGGAAACTGTCTGTGGACCATTTCAACAAATAAGTTTAGAAATGAAATCATTTTTTTCTTGATTACACATCACTGCAACTCTAGGTTATCAAAGGGTTCAGGGTGATTGCTAGGGATGAAGTCAGACAGCTGGTTGGGAACACCGTTTGAGCAACCAGGAGCACGCACGGCCACAGGGTCATGTGACCTGGCCCTGCTGGGCTCCCAGCCTCCTGTCCAGGTCCCTGCTCTGCCCTCTCTCTCATCAGCCACATGGACTTCACTTCTTCCAAGTCCCAAAGCTCCCCCAGGCTCAGGGCTCATGCACAAGTGCTTCCTTCCCTGGGC
>NW_006922299.1:33360-37015 GCF_000298275.1 Orycteropus afer afer | reverse complement strand
CAAAATAAACAAAAGCTTTTTTGACATTGTGGTAAATATGTACAACAAAACACTTTCATTTTTACACGTATGATTCAGTGACATTAGTCATGTTCATGATGTTGTGCAACCATCACAACTGTCCATTTCCAAATTATTTCACCACCTTTTATAGAAACTTAAGTGTCCCTTTAGTAACTCCCCTTTTTCCTCTCCCTCCTGGGCCTGTTAACCACTAATACACTTTCCTCCATATTAAAACCCATCCACTGCCATCAAATCAAGTTTGGCTCACAGTGACCCTATAGGACAGAAAAGAACTGCCCCATAGGTTTCCAAGGCTATAAATCTTTATGGAAGCAGATTGCCTCATCTTTCTCCCATGGAGCGGCTGGTGAGTTTGAACTGCCGACCTTTTGGTTAGCAAGTGAATGCTTTAACCACTACACCACCAGAGCTCCTTTTTGCTCTATATTGGACGGTTCTTAATACTTTTTTTTTCTTTTTAAGCCAATACCATCAAGCCACTGCAACTAAATAGGATTCCTTCTGATAAAAGTCATTTGATACTAAAGTGAAGTTTCTAAAACTGATAAGAGATAAGGAGAGCTCTGGCCTTCATTCTGTGTTCCTGTTCCTTCCATGGCCCCCATTCCCCCAAGTGCAATCGACCTGGAGAAACTATTTAAACACATGCTTTGCAATCAAGGCTAAATGTAATAACAGCTCTTAGAGCATCAAGGACATAGAACAAGGGGATACTGCACAGTTTAAAATCAGGAACAGTGTGCGACAGGGTTGTATCCTTTCACCACACTTATTCAATCTGTATGCTGAGCAAATAATCCGAGAAGCTGGACTATATGAAAAACAATATGGCATCAGTATTGAAGGAAGATGCTCTGGTAGCATAGTGGCTAAGTCACTTGCCTGCTAACCAGACGGCTGGCGGTTCAAACCCACCAGCCACTCCTCAGAAGGAAGGTTGGGCAATCCTACTTCCGTAGTGATACTGCCTCAGAAACCCAAGGAGGGGTCGCTATGAGTCGGGGCCGACTCGACGGCACATAACAACAACAACAACATTGAAGGAACACTCATTAACAACCTATGATCTGCAGATGACACAACTTTGCTTGCTAAAAGTGAAGATGACTTGAGGTACTTACTGATGAAGTTTAAAGCACAGTCTAGAGTATGGATTACACCTTAACATAAAGAAAATGAAAATCCTCACAACTGAACCAATAAGCAGCATCACAATAAGTGGAGAAAAGCCTAAAGTTGTCAAAGATTTCATATTACTAGGTTCCACAATCAACACCAAGGGAAGCAGCAATCAAGAAATCAGACATCGTACTGCACTGAGCAATCTGCTGAAAAAGACCTCTTTAAAATGCTGAAGAGCAAAGATACCTCTTTGAACACTAAGGTATGTCTAGCTCAAGCCATGGTATTTTCAATCACCTTATATGCCTGTGAAAGCTAGACAATGAATAAGGAAGACCACAGAAGGGCTAATGCCTTTGAATTGTGGTGTTAGCAAAGAATACTGAGAATAGCATGGACTGCCAGAAGAATGAACAGGTCTGTCCTGGAAAAAGTGCAGCCAGAATGCTTCTTGGAAGCGAGAATGGCCAGACTTCATCTCACCTACTTTGGTCATGTTGCCAGAAGGGACCATTCCCTGGAGAAGGATATCATGCTTAGTAAAGTGGAGGGCCAGAGAAAAAGGGGAAGACCCTTTAAGAAATGGATTGACATAGTGGCTGCAATGATGGGCTCTAGTATAGCAAGGATTGTGAGGATAGTGCAGGACCAGGCAGTGTTTCATTCTGTTGTGCACAGGGTCGCTATGAGTCAGAATCAACTCGAAGGTACTTAACAACAACAACAACATATATTAAAGTGCACAGGGGGCACAGTCATGAAAACCTCTTTGCCATAACCAAACACCTCATGGGACTGAGTTACTGGGCTTGAGGGCTAGGGGCCATAATTTCAGGAGACAACCAAGTCAACTGGTATAACATAGTCTATAAAGACAATGTTCTACATCCTACTTCGGTGAGTGGCCACTGGGGTCTTAAAAGCTTGTGAATGGACATCTAAGATACAACTATTGGTCTCTTCCATCTGGAGCAAAGAAGAGTGAAGAAAACTAAAGACTCGAGAAAACAATTACACCAAAGGACTAACGGCCCACATGAACCACAGCCTCTACTAGCCTGAGACCAGAACAATTAGATGATGCCTGGGTACCACTACCACTAACAGCTCTGACCACAATCACAATTAACAGTCTGGAACAGAGTGACAAAAATGCAAAATTAAGTTCATAAAAAGACCAGCCCACTAGAGAGTGGTGGAACACCAAAGACTATGGCCTTTAGACACCCTTCAAAGTTAGAACTAAACCCACTCCTTGAGATCACCTTTCAGCCAAACAATAAAAACCAAACCAAACTCACCACCATCAAGTCAATTCCAACTTATAGTGACCCCCCCCTTTGGGTTTTCCAGGTGGTAAATCTTTACGTAAGTAGATTGCCCAGTCTTTTTTCCACAGGGTGGCTGGTGGATTTGAACTAACAGCCTTCTGGTTAGCAGTCAAATGCCTTAGGCTCTACACCATCAGAGCTCCTATTCAGCCAAACAAAAGACAGGCCTATAAAGTGAACTCTAGTGACGTAGTGCCTAAGGCACTTGACTGATAAACAGAAGGCTAATGGTTCAAACCCACTAGTCACTCCTCAGAGCAAAGATTGGACAATCTACTTTTGTGGAGATACTGCCTCAGAAACCCAAGGAGGGGTCGCTATGAGGCAGAAACGACTCGACGGCAATGAGTTTGGTTTGTTTTTGGTCTATAAAGTGAACAATAACATTCCTGCAGAATATGTTCCTCAGAAAAATCAACTCTACGAGACCAAAAGGGCAGGATTTGCCCACAAGTAAAATTCGGAAGGCAAGAAGGGACAGAAAAGCTGAGGAAATGGAAATGGGGAAATCGGGGTGGAAGTGGGAAGAAAGGTGACACAGTGAGAAGATTGCAACCAATGTCACAAAACGATTTATGTATCAATTGTTGAATGGGAAACTAATTTGCTTTCTAAACTTCCACATAAAATATTTAAAAAAAATCTTTGCACAAAGTAAACTAAACTGATTTATGGTTAACAGATGTCCTGGAAAAAAAAATTCAACAGGAGGGGCAAAGTGGGTGGACAGTGGAAACTTCAGGGTTGATGAAGACATGGGGGCCAGGAACCAGGTGCCAAGGCCAGACAGAACAATTGGCGTTGGAATGGGGGGAAGCTTGGGCTTATTCAATAAACACTCCCAAGGTCCATGTGCTAGGTGTCATGGGAGGTGAGAAAATAAGTGGAAAAAGATTCCTTTCTTGCTTGCAACCTCGTTGGGAAGATTCAAGAACAATACTCAACTTAAATCCAATCCCCACTTTTTACTTCACTGTTCAGTTCTGACACCAGCACCCCATAGAGCCCTTCTCTCACTATACCCATCCAGAGCTGAGTCAAATCTTGCAAATTTAAAGGATAACATCTTCAGCCAAAACTAGGCCAGGAGCTGACTGTGGAACAGACCATCAACTGCTCATATGCAAGTTCAACTTGAAGCTGAAGACAATTAAAACAAGTCCACAAGAGCCAAA
>NW_006922299.1:31717-32660 GCF_000298275.1 Orycteropus afer afer | reverse complement strand
AGAAAGGTGATCCCACAGAATGTGGAAATTATCGACCAATATAATTAACATCACATGCAAGTAAAATCTTGCTGAAGACAATTTAAAAATGGTTGCAGCAATGTATTGACAGGGAACTTCCAGAAATACAAGCTGGATTCAGAAGAGGACATGGAACAAGGGATATCATTGCTGATGTCAGACAGATCTTGCCTGAAAACAAAAAATATCAGAAAGATGCTTACTTGTGTTTTATTGAGTATGCAAAAGCATTCGACTTTGTGGATCATAACAAATTATGGATAACATTGAGAAGAATGAGAATTCCAGAACACTGCTCATGAGGAAACTGTACATAAACTATGAGGCTGTCATTCAAACAGAACATCTTTCAGACTGCCAAATAAGGCAGATGCTAGCCAGAAGTTTAGAAGTCCACACAGCACCTTCACTTCTGACCTGTTGTTTGTTGTTAGGTGGCGTCAAATCGTCTCCGACTCATAGTGCCCCTATGCACAGCAGAATGAAACACCGCCAAGTCCAGAGCCAGCTTCATGATTCTTGCTATATTGGAGCCCATTACCACTGCCACCATGTCAATCCATCTCGTTGAGGGCCTTCCCCCCTTTTGTCGACCCTCCACCTTACCAAGAATGACATCCTTCTCCAGGGAATGGTCCCTTCTGACAACATGACCAAAGTATGTGAGATGAAGTCTGGACATTCTCACCTCCAAGGAGCATTCTGGCTGCACTTCCTCTAGGAAAGACCTGTTAGTTCTTTTAGCAGTCCACAGTACTTTCAGCATTCCTCACCAACACCACAACTCAAAAGCATCAACTCTTCTTCGGTCCTCCTTATTCATTGTCCAGCTCTCACATGCATAAGAGGTGACTGAAAATACCATGGCTTGTGTCAGGCACACCTTAGTCTTCAAGGAGACATCTTTTCTCTTCAGCACTTG
>NW_006922299.1:29673-30192 GCF_000298275.1 Orycteropus afer afer | reverse complement strand
CTCCTGGCCTTGTTTTGGCTGAAGATATTGAGCTTTTCCATCTCCTCTTGCCACAGATGTAGTCAATCTGATTCCTGTGTACTCCATCTGGGGAAGTCCACATGTATAGCCTCCATTTGTATTGTTGAAAAAAGTTATTTGCAATGAATAAATCGTTGGTGTTACAAAATTCTATCATGCGATATCCAGCGTTATTTCTGTCACCAAGGCCAAATTTTCCAACTACCGTTGATTCTTTGTTTCCAACTTTTGCATTCCACTCACCAGTGATAAGCAACACATCTTGATTGCATGTTTGGTCAATTTCAGACTGCAGAAGTTGATACAAATCTTCTATTTCCTCATCTTTGGCTTTGGTGGTTGGTACATAAACTTGAACAATAGTAGTATCAATGGGTTTTCCTTGTAGATGTATGGCTATTATCCTATCACTGACAGCACTGTACTTCAGGACAGATCTTGAAACATCCTTTCTGATGAACGCCATGCCATTCCTTGTCAATTTGTCATTCCCGGCAT
>NW_006922299.1:25681-29020 GCF_000298275.1 Orycteropus afer afer | reverse complement strand
CCTGGACCCTGCCACTCTGTGGTCCCCGGCTGCTCCCTCCTTTTCCTGGCTCTAGGGGGTTTGGGGCCTACCTTCCCTCCTGCCCTTTTTTTCCTGGATATCCTGCCAGTCCTGAGGTCCCCGAGGCTGCTCCTGCTCCCCCACTTTCCTGGCTCTAGGGGAGTTGGGGCCTAGCCTTGCCTCCCGCCCCTTTTTACCTGGATATCCTGCCTCTCCTGAGGACCCCAAGGCTACTCCTGCTCCCTCCCTTTCCTTGCTCTAGGGGGCTTGGGGCCACTTCTGACCTGCTGGCTACAAATTTAAGGTTTCCCTCTACCCCCTTAGAATACCAGAAATAAACTCAGGAGTTCCCAGCCCCCTCATTTCTGCCCCACTAACTTCCCCTATTCCTTTGGGTTCGGTAATTCACTGCAACAACTCACAGGACTCATGTAAAGTGCTCTACTTAAGATTATAGCTACATTAAGGCAAAAGAGGATACAAATGAAGACAAGCAAAGGATGAGGTCTAGGAAGGTTCCTAGCTCAGAGCTTTCATATCCCAAATGATGTACTACCCTCCCCAGTGCACTGATGTCTTTCAACAACCAGGAAGGCCATGAAGTTTCTGTGTCCAGAGCTTTTATGGACTTCAGTAGACAAAACCCACTGCCATAGAGTTGATTCTGACTCATAGCGATCCCCATAGGGTTTCCAAGGCTGTAAATCTTTATGGAAGCAGATTGCCTCATCTTTCTCCTGTGGAGTGGCTGGTGGGTTTGAACCACTGACCTTTTGGTTAGCAGTTGAATGCCTTAACCACTGCATCACCAGAGCTCCTTTGGGCTTCAGGCAGTCATAATTGATTGAATCAGTCCCCTTCCTCTCCTGAAGTCAGCTCATATCAGGTCACATGATGGTCTTTCTGGCCAGGGCAGCCCCCACTCATCAGCACAAACCTTCAGATATGGTTTAGATAAGAAAGGCACCTCAGTTACTCAGGAAATTCCAAGGTTTTAGAGTTATCTCTCAGGAAACAAGGGCAAAGAGCAAATTACTTGAGGTAAAGTACTTCTTTATCCCACAGAAGAGAAACATATTAATGCACCGGAAGACAAAGCCTAGTGAAATCCGCACTCAATAGAAAGAATCTGCTGGTCTGGCCTTCAGTGGGAAGGATGAGATAAAACAAGGTGAAGGGCACGCCAACCACCACAGGAGTAGTACAAACAGAACAGTTGGATGCATGTGAGCAGGGCACAGGGCCTGCTGAAGAGGCTATGTGGGTTCTGAGGCCTGTTAGCAGGGCACACTGAGTAACTGAGTAACTGATCCCTGGTCTGGCTCCACAGCAGGGTGATCGTGAAAGCACTAGGCATGGTGGAACTGGCCCCGCAGGCTGGGGTGGCTGCCAGGGCTGTATTCATGCCTTGGTGTCTGCCCTGCACTCTGCAGTCACACTGTCTTTGCCAATTCTGAGATTGGCAGTGATGGCACCAGGCCCAGATGAGGGGTCTCCTGTTCACCCTCAGACTTGCCTCTGAATCCAGGAGGACAGGAGGGATCCACAGGGCCTTACACCTTCCTCACTGTCTCAGCTGTTTCTTCCATACAGTTCACCTTGTGGTGAGTGTATGTAGGGCCCAGAAATTAGAATCTGTTTGTCCCCAAGACTATTGCTGATCTCACTGCACAGGTTCCAGGCTTGCAAACTTCCTTTTGTGTCCTTTAGATAAGAAAATCCTGTTGGCTGTCACAAAGCCAAGAGTGGGTCTGAACTTGCCATCACTCCAAGTCAGCTATTAATATTTGTTTCTACCTTGGTCAAGCAAATGCCCGGGGAAGCAGCAGAAGGCAGTGGTCAGAGCAGATTTGATATTAATTTGGGAAATACGAATTCCCAAGGGATCAGAAGGCTTCTAGTTACTAGTCCTTGTGTATAGGAGGCACAGGTAGTTTCAGGTTACCCTGTGAGCAGAGTATAAGATAGATGAGAGTGGGCACAGAGTAGAGACAGACAAGTTAGAGAGGGGGTGACCCATTCAACCATCCACTCATTCAATCCATCACTCTTTGATGTTTTCATTCAACAAGATGTCAGTCAACATCTACTGAACACCAAATACTGTTCTATGCTCATCGTGGGACAAAACAAGTCCCAACCTACATGGTGCTTTCATTCTAGTAGAGGGAGATAGACATTAAACAACAAACATGATTACTCAATGATACAGAAATCTGGAATATCTTTAGTGAAAAGTAGGACAGGGTAAGGCAAATTTAGAGTGCCATTGGGAAGAAGTGTTGTATTTTTAAATTAGGTATTCAGGTAGGCCTCTTTGAGAAGGAGAAATTTGAGCAAAGGCTCAAAGAAGGTGAGAAAATGAGTGATGTGGCTCTCTAGAAGAAGGGTATTCACTCCAGGCAGAGGGAAAAGCCAGTGTAAAGACCCTGAGGTGGGAGTATGTCGGGCACGTTCAAGGGATATCAAGGCTAATATAGCAAGGGTGGGGTGAGCCAAGAGGGAAGCAGTGAGAGATGAGGTCAAGAGGGAATGGATGCTGCTAATCAAGTAGGCTTCTAGGTCATTGTAACTCTTCTTATATCAAGTCAGGCTTTATCAACCTCAGCACCCTTGACATTTTTGACCAGATAATTCTCTATAGTGAGTGGCTGTTCTGTGCACTGTAGATGTTTAGCAGCATCCTTGGCCTCTACCTACTGGATGTCAGTAGCACAGCCCCTCTAGTTGTGACAATCAAAAATGTCTTCAGACATGGCTAAATGTTCACTGGGGGGAGGAACACTCCTGGTTGGCGACCACTACTCTAAAGGAAAGAGGTCTAGTAGCAGAGTGCCTAAGGCACTTGACTGCTAACCAGAAGGCTGATAGTTCCAAACCACCAGCCACTCCTAAGAAGGAAGGTTGGGCCCATAGTGATACTGCCTCAGAAACCCAAGGAGGGGTCACTATGAGTCGGGTCCAACTCGATGGCAAATAACAACAACACTCTAAAGGAAATGGAAGACCATGGAGATTTTTGAGCAGAGGACTGATATGACTTGATTTATATTTTAAAAAGAACATTCAGTGTGTGCTGTTGAAAGTCCTCTGGGGAAATCAAGGATGCATGGAAACAATTAGTACAAGGGACTAGTGGACCATGGGAACCTCAGCCTCCATCACCCTGAGACCAGAAGAACTAGATGGTACCCAGCTACTACTGACAGCCACTCAGAAAAGCATCAAAATTGGAGATCCTGGATAGAGTGAGAGAAAAATGGGGAACAAAACTCAAAATCATAAAAAAAAAAAAAAAAGACCAGGCTTACTGGTCTAATAGAGATTATGGCCTCTAGT
>NW_006922299.1:22908-24796 GCF_000298275.1 Orycteropus afer afer | reverse complement strand
AATATATATATATATACACACATATACATATGTTGTTGTTGTTGCTATGTGCTGTTGAGTTGTCTCCAACTCATAGCGACCCCTCCCTGAGTTTCCGAGGCAGTATCACTATGGAAGTAGATTGCCAAGTCTTCCTTCCGAGGAGTGCCTGGGGGGTTTGAACCACCAACCTTCTGGTTAGCAGTCAAGTGTCTTGGGCACTACACCATCAGAGCTCTGGCATACACACACACACACACACATAGGGTTTGGCACCCAACTGGAAGAGGGAACTAGGAAAATCTGGTGCTATTACAGCTGGAGTGATGTTGGTGGTAGAACGAGGATGAGGCCCTGAACAGCAAGCAGAGCAGCTGGGAAGGGAAAGATGAAGCTCTCCTAATGACTTCTGATCTGAGGAGTAAAGTTGGGAGGAAGTGAGAAGAGACATCTAGAGCTCCAGGAGCAGTCAGGAAGTTAAAAACAGATAGAAAATTCTTCATGGAGGAGTAGCAGGTGCATGGAGGGAGAATGAAGGAAAGAGAGTGACTAAGGAGGCCAAGAGATGGAGAAGGAACAGTCAAAGGTGAGCTAGGAAGGAAGACAGCATAGTGGGTCAGGGGAGAAGATGGTCCTAGGAAAATTTAAGCAAATAGAAACCAACCTTGGCTAATGCTAGGGTACCATACCTGTAACATTTCATCAGGTGATTTATGCCCATGTATATGCTCCAAAGAAACCTGGTTATAAAAAGTGTTCATAAAACTGTAGCTACAGCTGAACCTGCAAAAATCAGCATTAAAAAATGGATGAATATTTGATTAAAAGGTATCAATAAAATGGGCCCCAGGTGAGTTATAGCATGTATAAATGTATTGAGAATGTATGTTCTCTATAAGTTATATATACAAAAAAAAAAAAAAAAAAAAACCTCACTGCCATTGAGTCTATTCCAACTCATAGCAACTCCCATTGGGTTTCCAAGGCTGTAAATCTTTATGGAAGTAGCTTGCTCCATCTTCCTTCCATGGATAGGCTGGTGGGTTTGAACCCACCAATCTTCTCGTTCTTTTATTGTACTTTAGGTGAAAGTTTACAGAGCAAATTACTTTCCCATTTGATAATTTATACATAAAGTGTTCCATGACACTGGTTGTATCCTCCACAATGTGTCAGCACTCTCCCCATTTCCACCTTGGGTTCCCATTTCTGTCAGATTTTCCTACCCCTTCCTACCTTCTCATTTTTGCTTTTGGGCAAATGTTGTCCTTTTGATCTGCTATAATTGATTGTTCTCAGGAACATGTTCCTCTCAGGTTTTATTTTTTATTTTATGGGACTTTCTATTGTTTGGCTCAAGTGGTCTCTGGGAATGGCTTTAGTTCCAGATCAGAAGGGTGTCTTAGGGTCATAATCTCAAGGGTTCCTCCAGTCTTTGTCAGACCAATAAGCCTGGTCGTTTTTGTGAGTTTCATTTTTTGTTCTATATTATTTCCCCACTCTGTCTGGGATCCTGTGTTGTCATCCTAGTCAGAGCGATCAGTCATGGTAGCCAAGCACCACGCAGTTCTTCTGATCTCAGGGCCATGTAGGCTGTGGTTCATGTAATCCATTAGTCCTATGAACTAATGGCTCCCTTGACTCTTTAATTTTCTTCACCCTCTTTTGCTCCAGATGGGAAGAGACCAATAGTTGTATCTTAGATGGCCACTCGCAAGCTTTAAGACCCCAAATGCTACTCACCAAAGTAGAAAGTAGAACACTGTCTTTACGAACTATGTTGTGCCAACTGATGTAGCTGCCCCCCAAGTCTATGTCAATAAGTTATATTCTGTAGTACAGGCACAGAAAAAATGGCCAATATGGAATGAAAATGTAACTGTTTTATACTGTTATTAATAATTTTCTA
>NW_006922299.1:13368-21821 GCF_000298275.1 Orycteropus afer afer | reverse complement strand
AGAACAATGTGGAACAAAACTCAAAATCATTTGGAAAAAAAGGGGGGGGGGACCAGGTTTGCTGGTCTGATAGAGCCTGGTGGAACCACTGAGATTATGGCCCCTAGCTGCCCTTCAGGTCTGGAATTGAACCCACACCTGTGGTTTTCAGCCAAACAAAAGACAAGCATATGAGTTGAACATTTACCTGAGGTAGATACACTCCTTGGAGAGAACAATCATGGGAGAAAAAAGGGCTGTTTATGCACCAGGAGACAGCTCAGGGGACAAGAGTGCATGGAGGAATGGACACAGGGAAGAGGTAACTATAGGGAGGAAGTGGGTGGGGAGCTGTTGCATTGTGGTAAATTGTGGTCAATGTCATGAGACAAAGTGTATGTGAATTGCTGTATGGAAAGTGAATTTGCTCTGTAAATTTGCACCCAAATCACACACACATACAAAATCTGGGCTTCAAACCACTTTTTCCCAGTTCAGTCATGGCCAATGAAGCGAACTAGAATAGACTCAAATTTCAAAAACATGGGTGAACCAAACCAAAACAGCAAAAATTACAGGGCAAAGCTCTGTTAGAAAATCGATCTCCTTCTTAGAAACAAGGGCAGCATATGCACTGCACAGCGACAAAAACCTTTTGCCAATCCAATTTTGAGCAGAGTCAGAAACAACGGTGCCCAGCTCAAAGATGGTAATCACCATACCACTCTGAAAGTGTGTGGCGCTCCGCAGTCCTGGCAATAATCCAGTCTCCTGCATTAGGCTTCTGGAAGGGCTTGCTAGGCCTCTTCTGAATCTCCCAATCCAGTGCTTCGATGTATAATTTTTCCTATGTCCCTAAGTGTTCAGGATCATCCAAATATTAAAAATTCAGGTTTGTTCTGGTTTTGCTTTGTCAGCCATTACTGAACCAGTTTGAAGTCCTGCTTAAAATAATGATTTATTGAAAAACGGTTATTGAAACTTCCCCAATGATCTCCAAACCCAACTCTGTGAAACCACAAGTAATGTTTAACCCTCCCATATAACACAGCATGAGGCACTCCGGACTTCCCGGACAATCTGTCTGTACTGAAGTGTGTGGGTAAGGACGGGAGCAGGGGCCGGTGGGCCGTGGGTGAGCCGAGCTTGGTGAGATCTCCTCCTTGCTCTCACTGACCGGTCGTTCTGGATGTGCTTGGGTTTTATGGCATGTCCCTTATCTGCTGTTTTCCCAACTTAGAAACGTGTGAAACAGAGAAAAACTTCAGAAAGCCTTCACTCGCTCACACTGTGTATTTATGAAATCCCTAGTCATGTGAACTCTCCCAGGTTAAGCCATTGACGCTTCTGCAACACAACCACCGCAACAAAACTACTGTGAGGAACGGTTATAATGACACTGAGAACAATGCCTTGATTCTCCCCAGATGGCCTCTTTGTTTCCTCACCTCCTGATTCTGGAAAGGGGCCCACCTCTTGAATTCCCTGAAAGTACAATTAGAGGTTATGGTGCCAAGTCTTCCCTAAGAGACCTCAGCTTCCCTTCCTCTCGCTCACTTCTTCCCTGAGAGCGTGAGCCCCATCTGGGGCTGCCAAAGGTTTCCAAATAAATTTCTAACAACTGCAACGCATCCCCCCAGTGCAGCCAGGGAGGAGGTGCCACTTCCTCTCTCCACGACATTCCCATAGTCGTCAGTCACTCAGTTCCCTCAGACTTTACAGCATCCCCCCTGGGAGCCTGGCGGCCATTTGCCTGGCTCCAGGCAGAACAGGGAAGATGGGCACAGGCACAGAGGATGGGGCCCTGGCTGCTGTCGGCATTTTGGTGGGTGCCAGCCCTACTACTGACTTTAAAAATCTGATACTCAGCCATAGAGTGTAAAGAAGTGCTGCTGCATGTCACAGCAGGGATGTACCTTGAAAACATTGTGCTGAGGGAAAGAAGTCAGTGGCAAAATGACAAACAGTGAGTGTATGATCTCACTTACATAGAATAGGTAAATATATAGAAAACAAAGTATCTTAGCAGATACAGGGGTAGGAAGGGGAGGGGGAGTTTGTGCATTTGACACTTTGACTTTATATTGATGGTGGTGGAATAATTCGGAAAAGATCAGTTACAATGGTGCCACAGCACTGAAATCAATGTCATTGAATCATACATGTTGAATTATACATCGTTGAATTGGTGAATGTTTTGTTGTGTCTATTTTCACCACAATAAAAATTAAAAAAAGAAACTCTAAGTAAAAGAAGAAATCTCTAGAAAGTGGACATGTTTTCTATTTCCAACATATTCTAGAACAGTGCTGCTCTTCACCAGGTCCCAGGTTGAGGGGTGGGGGCAGAGCACTTGGTTTCTGGTGGACATGGCTGCAAGCTGGGATCAGTGACCACTCTGAGGGATGCGCAGGGGCAGCTCAGTGCAGGGGCTGAGGCAGCTTCTCTCTCAACCCAGAGAAACCTGAGTACTCCTCTCTGTCTTCCAGCATGGCTTTTTTGTTTTTGTTTTTGTTTTTCCTAAATCGTATTTCTTTTGTTGCTGTTGTTGAGAACATACACAGGAAAATATACCCCATTCAACAGTTTGTACACAAAAAAGTCAATGACATCTTCAAGTTGTGCAACCATTCTCACCCCCCTTTTCTGACTTGTTCCTCTCTCTTGACATAAACTCACTGCCTCCTAAGTTTCCTTTCTAACCTTGCCAGTTGCTGTTCTCAATTTGACCCCATATAGATAGTTCTAGGAGTTCTGGTGGCGTAGTGCCTGAGGAATTTGACTGCTAACCAGAAGGCTGGCAGTTCAAACCCACCAGCCACTCCTAAGGCGGAAGACTGGGTCATCTACTTCCATAGAGATACCACCTTGGAAACCCAAGGAGGGGTCGTTATACGTTGAATTGACTCCATGGCAGTGAGTTTGGTTTTTTTGGTTTAGGTATTTTTTAAAAAAGCATAACGGTCAAAGCAGGCATTTTTTACTAGTTAAGCTAAACTATCGTTCGCTTTTAAAAACACTTCAGGGGATTTTTTTTTGTTGAAGGTTTAAAGATTACCTCAGCACAATGGTTTCCAGGATTCATCAAGCCTCCATGGCTCCCGAAAATCTGGAGGCCATGAGAATTTGAAATTCTGCCCTGCTTTTTTTCCCTATTGATCAGAATGCTTCTATAAAATCTTTGATCACAATGTTCGTCAATGGTACCCAGGTACCACCCAGTTCTTCCGGTTTCACAGCAAAGGAAGCAGTTGTCCATGGAAGCAATGAGCCCCACATTCTAATCCTTTTCCTGACTCTCCTTCTTTCTAGGTTGTTTCATATGAATAGAGACCAACCGTTGGGCATTAGATGGCCCCTTGCAAGGTTTTAAGACCCCAAGCACTAGGCAACAAATTAGGAGGTAGAAGAAAAGTACTAAACACATTGTTGTTGTTGTTGTTATGTGCCGTCGAGTCAGCCCTGACTCATAGCGACCCCTCCTTGGGTTTCCGAGGCAGTATCACTACGGAAGTAGGATTGCCCAACCTTCCTTCCGAGGAGTGGCTGGTGGGTTTGAACCACCAGCCTTCTGGTTAGCAGTCAAGTGCCTTAGCCACTATGCTACCAGAGCTCCCCTAAACACATTACTAGGCCAATTAACTGTGTTGTTTCATGAAACCATGACCCCAAACCGCCAAACCAGGGAAACAAATCCCATGAAGTTCAGCATGGCTTTTAATTCGCAGGGAGATTATCAAGAAAAGAAAAGGAAGCGAAGCAGAAGGCAGTACTACTTTCAGGGGCTGAGAGAGCACAAAGTCCCATCACAGGAAGGGGAACATATATATCTTCGTTCTCTCCCTTCGTTTCTCAAACTTCCCAGCAAAAACTAAACGGAGGGAAGGGCAACTATGATTAATACGAACGAGCTGCCACCAGCCCCAGGGTAGTGGCATCTCACGCTGAATGTCAGAAACAGCCACAGCCACCTGCAATGTCTGTATTTCGTACATTCTTTACTTCAAGCTCTTGGGCAGAGCGCAAAAGAAAAAGAGTGTAGAAGGCTCAGAATAATCCACGTCCTGGGGCGGGGGGGGGGGGCGGTGAGACTCTGTCCACAGTCCCTAGCATAGTCAGGGCCCGACCACCAGTGCAGACCCGAGTCGGCCCCAGCTTGCTGCGCCTGGCTTCTGGAACTACCACCTCAGGTCTGGGCTTTCCAGAGTTATTTCGATCCAAGCATCGATGGCAACGCCCCCTCCCAAAGAAGGGCTCCTCCCTTTAAGTGCAAAGAATCCCAATGGGTTACAGCCATCTGTCATCCCACGGTGGAGAAAGAGGGTTGGCGTGAGAGGGGAGCTTCGCCTTTCTCCCCTAAGTCCTCCAGGTCGCACTGCGGGGACCCTGACCATCCTTGCGGATCAACAGCTGTCCCTGCTCCGCGGACTTACACGGTGGGTCAGGTAGTCGTGGGGTGTTCCCACTCCTCTTCGCGTCCCCGCGCTCCCGCGCTCTACTTCGCATGGCTTCCTTACCTGAGCGTTTCCCCCAGGCGCGAACCTAGCGGCTCTCTCTCTGACGGTTGTCCGCGCGCCTGGCCATTGCGGCTACGCCCCTTCGGACCTCGCCACGCCCCTCCGGCCCAGGTCACCACCCACCTTACTCAGTCGCGCCCCCGTAGTGCCGGGCCACGCCCTTACGTCATCACGTATCATTCTCGCTACCATTCTTCAGCCCAGTCCCTCCGCTCTGGCCCCGCCCCTAACCTCGGTCCTAGCCACGCCCCTACTCCCCGCCTGCCGAGCCACGCCTCCGCGCTGCCTCCCTCTTCCCCCCGCCTGCGAGGCCTGGTCCCGGAAAATCCAGGGGACGCTAGAGGCACCCAGGGTTTCCTGAGAAATCCTCTGGCTCCCGGAGCTGGGCGCTGGCGGCATTTGTGAGGTCAAACGGGGCAGTGCGCTTCAGGTCCTCGCGTAAAAAAATGACTTTCTGCAGATTTCTCTCAGCTCCAAACACGCCCTCAGGAGCTGAGAACAGGTGGCTTTTGCGAAATACCAGCAGTGGGACCGTGTCCCTACCCGCAACGGTTCATGTCCACTTAACTGACGGCCTTCAAGCCAGTTTTCGTCCTTTAAACCTGAACTCTGGAATCGTGTTCTTCTAGCCAGTTTTCAGGTACAGTAACCTAGTAATCCTTCTAGTCTGTTTTAATGACCACTGGCGATCTATTTCCATAAAGATTTACAGCCTCAGAAACCCAAGGGGTGCCGCTATGAGTCGGAAACAACTCGATGGCAGTGAGTTTGGTTTGGTTTTTCGGCTAACCCACATATAGGAGTTCTGGTAGGGCAGTGGTTAAAGTATTCGTCTGCTAACCAAAAGGTCAGTGGTTGGAAGCCACCAGCAGCTCCCCTGCTGTCTGCTTCCATAAAGATTTACAGGCTTGGAAGGTCTATTGGGCAGTTCCACTCTGTCCGATAGACTCGCTATGAGTTGGATGGCAATGGGTTTTAACCACATGTGCAACCTGGGTCCTTCTAGCCAGTTATTCTGTTATTGCTTCCTGCAGCCCTTATGGAATTGTGGCCCTTCCAGCCCCTCAGCTGACCTGCAATGCTAGGCAGGGGCTGATTACCCAATAAGTAGGGTAAGCATAGGCTGACTTGTGCTTGCTTACTAATCTGTAGTGAACATCTGTGGTGAAATTGTTTACTACAATTAGTACATAAGCAGAAGGAAGACTGTGCTTAGCTTGCTTACTGAGTACTCTGTCCCTGTCAGGGATTATAAACATGAAAAGAGGCTTTCATTCCGTAGGAAGGTTCTGTGGGATTGGGAGAGAGACAGATGCCAGCCATACCTAGAAGGAGAATCTTTGATATGGTGAAAAATGTGTACTTGTTCACTATTGATTGGTAAGTAAGCACAAGTAAGCCCATGCTTATCTTGCTTATGGGTGATCTGACACTAGTACTAGGCAGACTCTGGGGTGAGCAGCCCCCCTCTCCTTCCTGCTATCTCCTCCTGTTGGACTTGCTGAGCCCCCAGGGCCCTCTTTCTACCTGAAAACACGCCCGCTTGCATGATCCTCTGGTGGCAGCCCCCTGTGCAGAGATTATGCTTCTCTCCTTACTCCCTCCATTTACAGCTCTGGGTCCAAACAGGAAAGCGAAGAGGCTGTAACCAGCTTTCTTCCCATCCAGAAATCTCTGAAGGGGCACTCCCGGGGCCAGGGCACTTGCCCTTAGCCACTCACGCACTCCTTCATTCAAACCATATTGACCCAGGGCTCTGTGCCAGTGACAAGTAAGACCAGCTTCTGGAAGCTTACAGCCTGCGTGCTCTTGCCCTAACATGGATTTGGATGGGAACAGAAATGCTGAGCGTTGATAGGTGGAAAGGATTTAGTAAGTTCAAGTCTCCTTGATCCAGTTAATGAATATATTTGGGCAGCAAATCTAGGAAAGTACTTTTAGAATACTTAGTACAATCATTTCTCAATAATTCATTGCTCTTTTTTTTTCATGCATGTAGAGAGCTACACTTTTCCCCTCCATTGCAGTAGGATCTGCTACATTCAATTCTTCCTGTATCAGCAATACAGATTTTAGGATCATATGATTTCCCCTTTCTTCCCACCCACCCTCCATTCAATTTCTACCTTGAAGACAATGAACACATTCATCATGTTGCATTAGAAGAAACAGAAAAGAAGAATTTTCGACAGAACACTTTCATTAAACTCACCCTGACCCTGAGAATCCTGCTTTATCTATATAAAATGTTTCAAGTGTCAGTCATTTCTAAGCTGAAAAATAGTCATAGATGTGGGAAGAAATACAGCTTTGTAGGGTATTGTGTTAATTTTTATTTAGTTATTAATAACTCATTTTCTTCCACAAATGATTTGAGGCTTCTTACCAAAACATAGAATATTGGATATAAGAAATACTTGAAGGAACCAAGGAGATGGGAACGGAAAAGAAAGAATATGAGGTCAACAAGAAGATTAACGGAAGAATGCACACACTGGATTCTGAATTTTTTCCTTCTGAGCACAGAGGAAACGTGCGCTGATGAAAGCTTGACTCCAAGCTTCAGAATGGCCATAGAAAAGAGAAACAACAATCATTTTAAGACTTTCCAGTGTCTAAAGATAAGTCAGGAAATCAGATGACATATTGTACTGGGCAAATCTGCTGCAAAAGACCCCTTTAAAGTGCTCAAGAGCAAAGGTGTCTCTTTGGAAACGAAGATGTCCCTAACCCAAGCCATGGTATTTTCAATCACCTCCTATGCATGTGAGAGCTGGACAATGAATAAGGAAGACTGAAGAAGAGTTGATGCTTTTGAGTTGTGGTGTTGGTGAAGAATACTGAGAGTCCCATGGACTGCCAGAAGAACAAACAAATCTGTCCTGGATGAAGTGCAGCCAGAATGCTCCTTGGAATTGAGAATGGCCAGACTTTGTCACACCTACTTTGGTCATGTTGTCAGAAGGGACCATTCCCTGGAGAAGGATGTCATGCTTGGTAAAGTGGAGGGTCAGCAAAGAAGGGGAAGGCCCTCAATGAGATGGATTGACACAGTGGCTGCAACGATGGGCTCAGGTATAGCAAAGATTGTGAGGCTGGTGCAGGACTGGGCAGTGTTTCATTCTATTGTGCATACGGTCACTCCGAGTCGGAGGCCACTTGATGGCACCTAACAGCAACAACAACAAAGATAAGACAAAAACAGAGTTTTTGTGTGCTTGCTTTTGAGACTTCTGCCTTTCTTGATGTTTAGTGCCAAGAGAAATCCCAACTCTGCATAAAGATGTTTTGAGCTAAGTGTCAGGACTTACACACTGATCCACTCTATGTAAACTGTTGTCACAATTACAAAGTACAATGCATTAAATCTGCTCTAGGATCCATCAAAACTTTCCTGTTCAACTGAGTACACAAGGCCTTGGTGGCCTGGCTTAATCCAGAGTAGTATTAATCTCATTGTTCCCCAGGATGGCAAGAAGATTTCACTTACATTTAATTCTGAGCCATTCAGAGTGGCTGCCTGAATAACTGTGCTGGGAAGATTTATGGCTGAGTCCAGACCTGAAAAAAGTTCTCCGATTGATTAACAATGTCTGTCATGAGTGCAGGATGGTGAGTAGCTGCATATTGTTCTTCTTGTTGTTATGTGCCTTTGAGTCGGACCCGACTCTAAGCAACACCTCCTTGGGTTTCTGAGGCAGTATCACTATGCAAGTAGATTGCCCAACCTTCCTTCCAAGGAGTGGCTGGTGGGTTTGAACCGCCAGCCTTCTAGTTAGCAGTCAAATGCCTTGGGCACTACACCACCAGAGCTCCTTTCGTGGAGTGGCTAATGGGTTCAAACCAGCCACCGCTATGTCACCAGAGCTCCTTGACCTCAGTATACAGATCATCAGGGGGAAAAAAAAAAAACAGTCTGTTGAGTCAATTCTGACTCACAGCAACTCCACGTGTGGC
>NW_006922299.1:12298-13268 GCF_000298275.1 Orycteropus afer afer | reverse complement strand
TACACCACCAGAGCTCCTTTCGTGGAGCGGCTAATGGGTTCAAACCAGTAACTTTTCAGTTAGCAGCCAAGAGTTTAACCATTGTGCCACCAGGGCTCCTTGAATATGACATGTGACTTATTTATTTATACATATGAGCAATAAAAGTAATGACTACAGTATACCAAAGTGTCAGTACCACATACTGTCTTCAATAAACCAAGTCCCAAACTTCTATTTCTAGTATTGGAAAACTAGGGTGGGATATGTGGTCTATTACCCGAAAGTTTTGCACAATTAAAATGTCCCCAGTAGGTTACAGCAGGGTTTCTCCACCTCCACACTGTTTGGGGCCAGATCATTGTCATTTGTGGGCATCTGTCCTGTGCACTGTAGGATGTTTAGCGGCATCCCTGGCCTCTGCCCACCAGATGCCACTAATACTTCCCACTCCATCTCAAGAACAGGAAGAGCAAAAAAAAAAAAAAAAAAAAAAAAACCTCCAGACATGCCTAATGTCCTCTAGGGGACAAAAATATCCCTGATGGAGAACCACTGAGTTAAATAGAATTCATATGCTGATGAGGCAAAAATCGTTTATCCTCACTTTCATGTTAATCTGATGATTTAAAGAGAGTAAAATCACTTGGTTACCTCTTAAGATTTCTAAAAATATTGTACTAAATTACTTTAAACTTCATGAAGTTATTTATTTAGACATCAATTTCAGTCCAATTTAAACTACAAAGGATCACATTTGAATTAAAAATTTAAAAAAATCTGTAACTTTTAGAATATCAGAGCATGGAAATATATAATTAAGATGTTCATTTAAAAAGTGCAAGATTTTCATCTTATAGAATGCTTCCATATTCAGCTATTAAAAGTTTTATTCTGGGGAGTTCCGGCAAGATGGTGGACTAGGCAGAAAGACTGCACAGACCCTCTTCAACAAAGAAAAGGGAAACCAATTAACACAGACACAGAAGAT
>NW_006922299.1:6836-8613 GCF_000298275.1 Orycteropus afer afer | reverse complement strand
GAAAGTAGATTGCCCAACCTTCCTTCCGAGGACTGGCTGGTGGGTTTGAACCGCCAGCCTTCTGGTTAGCAGTCAAGTGCCTTAGGCACTAAGTCACCAGAGCTCGCTTAGTTGTAATAGGAGTAGTAAACTCCTGGTTGTACCGATGAAATAGAATTATCTGGGTCAAAATTTAAATACCACACTGGTCCTCCCTACCTTTGCTTTCACAGAGGTAAATGGGGCATACCCTTCCCCACATGCTTTTATGACTGATGAACTTTAAAAGGCATCTTGCATGAATCAGAAGAGCAACTCACGTGTTTTCTCTTCCTGTGGTCCCATATTTTCTTTGCCATCTAGAGCAGGAGATCAATAATTCTGTGCCCAGAGGCTGCCTTTCAATTGTATGGTGGACTGTAAAAAACACAGAGAAATCAATTTCTTTTTCTAGTCCCAGGAGACGTGGTGCCCCTTTGTATAGCGCATGGCAACGGTAATCTGGAATTTCTATCCGTGTTCTCTAAACGCAACATTGGGAAGTAAACAGTACCATGTTCAGAATGATTGAAACTGCTTCATGCTCATCATCATCACCTACTGAGAAGTGTTTTAAGCTCTCGTGTGTGAAACTGCTAAAAGGAGAATTGTGTGCTCAAGTCCACAGATAGACGCCCTCCAGGGGTTCATAGTTAAGACCTAGACAGCAAAACAAAGACTCAGTGTGTGCAAGCTTTTAGCAGGTTTTTAAGAAATAACTCATTTTTTAGCACTTTCTATGAGACAAGTAACTTGTGGCATCTTCATAGCAGATGTGAAGTCATTGAGAGTGTACCATTTTTATCATTTGATGTTTTGTTTTTTTATTTGCTCAACAGGACCTATGAAAGTCAATGTTGCAAATAATATTCCATTGTGTGTACATACCACATTTTGTTTATCCCTACATCTGTTAATGGCTAGTCTGGCTATTACCACCTTTGGGCTATTGTAAATCATGCTGTGATGGGCATTGGTGTGCATGCGTCTGTTTGAGTCACTGCTATTGATTCTTTTGGGTATATACCTACAAATGGGATTGCTCTGTCAGATGGTAATTCTATGTTTAACTTTTGGAGAAACAACCATTCCCACCAGTAATGGATGACGGTTCCAATTTCTCCATATCCTCATTAACAAAAGTGCAAAGGAAAAGGGAGTCTTCTCAAAGGGTGGCTTGCGCTGACTGACTCCACATTTACTGTCTTCAATGATGGTCACACATATGACCAAGTAGCAGCAAAAGAGACACATTTGTCACTGTTACAAAGTGGGAGCTCTGGTAGCGTAGTACCTAAGGCACTTGACTGCTAATCAGAAGGCTGGCGGTTCAAACCCACCAGCCGCTCCTCGGAAGGCAGATGGGACAATCTACTTCCATAGTGATACTACCTCGGAAACCCAAGGAGGGTTCACTATAAGTCGGGTCCAACTTGACGGCAAGTAGCAACAACAACAAAGTGTTTGGCTGAATCTATTTTCTGTGTCTGATTTTTATCAAAAACCATGGCTTTGCTCCTTGAGATAAAGAACCTGCTTTGTGACAATCTCAGTCTCCACTAGCACTGACTTCTTCCCACGACAACTTTATCCAGTCAATGGTTTCACAAGATGGTCTCATCCAGGCTGACATTTCCTTTTTCAGAGATTACTTCAGTGAGCTCTCCCTTGCAGGGAATTTCCATTTCATCTAGTGGTGAAATTGCTGGACTCACTGGGCTAACTTTGGGTGACTCTCCTTCTTAGAGAAAACCAGCCA
>NW_006922299.1:5246-6571 GCF_000298275.1 Orycteropus afer afer | reverse complement strand
TTCCCTTCTTTGTAACAATATAGCATTTTGAGGTGTTGTTTTGAGGACTGGAGGAATAATCCAGAGAACCTGGTTCACAGTGGGTACCTCTTACTTGCACTGACCAATGTAGCCACTAGCCATATGCAGCTTTTGTGTGTGTGAGTGTGTGCTTTAGGTACAAGTCTACAGAGCAGAGTTTGTTTGACATTCAACATTTCGTGTACATTTAGTTTCACTCCTCAATTACAATCTCCAACCCTAACCCACCCTCCACCTCTCCCTTCCCAGTACCCCCCCCCGTGCCCCTCATAGTTATGCAGTCCTGTGTGTCATGCGAATGTTGCCCCTCTGGTGCCCTGTGGTCAATTGCTCTAAGGAATGCATCTCCATAGAGTATGTGGGTGCGTTACCCTGGGTTGAGTGGTCTGCGTGCACGTCTTATTTACTATTGGACTGCGAGCCAGCCGCTGGGAGTGAGTTTTATTCCAGGCCCAAAGTGTATCCCGGGGCCATAGTACTGGGGATGTCACCAGTCTGCATCTGACCAGTAATTCTGATCATTATTCTGTTTTTGGATTTTGTTCCACATTTTTCCTCCCACTCTATCCAGGATCTCCAGATTTGATCCTTTCCTGAGTGGTTGGCATTGGTAGCCAGGCACCATCTAGTTCTCTGGTCTCAAGGGCCATCGTGTCCTAGGGCTGATTGTTTCCAAATGTCCTTGATTTTTTGCACACTTCTTCACTTCCAACAATAAGAGACCATTAGCTGCATCTTAGATGGCCGCTTAAAACCTTTGAAGACCCCAGTTGCTACTTACCGATGTAGGTTGTGGAACAAGATTTTTATGTATTTTGTTGTGCCAGTTGAGTCTGCTGTCCCCCAAAATCTGTGTCTGATTTTTGTCAAAAAATATGGCTTCGCTCCTTGAGATAAATAACCTGATTGTGACAATCTCAGTCTCCACTGTTGTTGGTGTCACTAGTACTGACTATGGTCTTGAGTTGGTAGATCCGTTGGATCTCTCTCCCACAGTGTCTGGCTGGCTGTGAAGGATTACTCTATGTCTGTCTTCTGTTGTTTCTGTAAGGATGTAAGGATTGCAGGTATTTTGTATCACTGGTATCTGTGCAAGATTAGCCTCAGATGAATCTATCCTTAGTCTAGAGTATACTCCTGTTCACTGACCCCCATCTGATCTTCTCAGATGTTTATGTTTTTATCTGTAGGCTGGAGTTTGGTGAGAGCTCTGGTGGCGTAGTGCCTAAGGCATTTGACTGCTAACCAGAAGGCTGGAGGTTCAAACCCACCAGCACTCCCCAGAAGGAAGGTTGGGCAATCTA
>NW_006922299.1:3706-4516 GCF_000298275.1 Orycteropus afer afer | reverse complement strand
CTTTGCAATGGCTCTGAGTGTCCCTCCCGTTCCCATCCTTTAACTTTTTCTCTCATTTTTAACTCATTCTCTTACCCCCTGTTCTAGAATTGTTGCGCCGGCTGCGACAGTAATGCAGTATTGTAGATATACTGGTATTAGTCTCTGTCATCTACATCTTATGTGCAAAATTTGGTGTCCTCCCTTTCCCCAATGTTATCATGCTAGTCACAGACTCTTTCCATACCATCCCTCCCCTTACCCACCTCAGCATGTGGCCCCCAACTAGCCCGAAATTATTCCCTCCCCATCCCGGTCACCTACAAAGAGACTTCCCTTCCTTAAGTAAACCTAAACCCTTTGTCTTTTTACAGTAATGGGCTCATATAATGTCTGTCCTTCTGTGATTGCTTTATTTTACTCAGCGTAATGTCCTCCAGGCTCATCCACATTGTGAGATGATTTGCTTATCCCTCGTTGTTCTTTAATGTAGCATCGTATTCCATTGTGTGAATGTACCATACTTTGGTTATCCATTGATCTGTTGATGGGCATTTAGGTTGTTTCCATCTCTTTGCTATATGAATTGTGCTTCAATGAACATAGGTATGCATATGTCTGTTCATGTCCTGCCTCACCTCTTTAGGATATATTCCTAGTAATGGAATTGCTGGGTCAAATGGTATTTCTATTTTCAGTTTTTTAAGGAGACACCTTACTGTTTGCCACAATGGTTGTACCATTTTACAATCCCACCAGCAGTGTATAAGAGTTCCAATCTCTCTGCAACCTTGCCAGCATTTGTTATTTTCTGTCCTGTTGAACTTTGCT
>NW_006922299.1:0-1824 GCF_000298275.1 Orycteropus afer afer | reverse complement strand
ATGAGGGATATTGGTCTGTAGTTTTCCTTTTTAGTGGTGTCTTTCCCTGGTGTTGGTATTAGTGTTATGCTTGCTTCATAAAATGAGTTTGGGAGTATTCCATCTTTTTCTATGTTCTGAAATAGCTTGAGCAGTATAGGTGTCAACTCTTCCCTGAATATTTGGTAAAATTCTCCAGTGAAGCCATCAGGGACAGGACTTTTTCCTGTGGGAAGTTTTTTCTGACCTGTTCAATTTCTTCTTTTGTTATGGGACTGTTCAGGTATTCTATCTCTGAGTGGGATAGTTTAGGTAGGTCTTGTGATTCCAGAAACTTGTCCATTTCTTCTAGGTTCTCAAATCTGTTGGAGTACAGTTTTTCATAATATTGTGTCAGTATTTTTTTTATTTCAGTTGGTTCTATTTGATGACACTCTTTTCGTTTACTATTTTATAACTCACATCTTCTCTTTCTTTTCTTTTGTTAGATTTGCCGATGGTCTGTCAATTTTGTTAATGTTATCGAAGAACCAGTTTTTTGTTTTGTTGATTTTCTCTACTGTTTTTTTGTTTTCTGTTTCATTTATTTCTGCTCTGATCTTTATTATTTCCTTACTCCCAGATACTATAGGATTCTTTTGTTGTTCTTTTTCTAATTGTTGGAGTTGTTGAGTTAGAGTGTTGATTTTGTTTCTTTCTTCTTTTTTGATGTATGCATTTATTGCTATAAACTGACCTCTGAGTACTGCTTACACTGTGTCCCATAGGTTTTGGTATGATGTATCATCATTCTTGTTTGTTTCTAGGAATTTTTTATTTCACTTTTTATTTCTTCTACTACCCAGTAGTTTTTGAGCAGTGTATTGTCCAGCTTCCATGTTTAATGTTTTTTTCCTTGATCTTCCTAGTATTGATTTCTAATTTTATAACACTGTGGTACGAGAAGATGCTTTATAGTATTTCAGTGTTTTTTAATTTATTGAGGATTGTTTTATGTCCTAATATATGATCTATTCTGGAGAATGATCCATATGCACTGGAGAAGAATGTGAATTGTGCTATTGTTGGGTGGAATGCTCTGTATATGTCTATGAGGTCAAGTTGGTTGATTGTGTTGTTGACTTCTTCTGTATCTTTGTTGATTTTTTTTTCGAGTTGATCTGTCCCTTCTTGAAAGTGGTGTGTTAAAGCCTCCTACTACTGTTATAGAGTTGTCTATTTTCCCTTTTAATTCAATTAATATTTGCATCACATATTTTGGAGCACTTTCATTGGGTGCATAGATATTTATTATCATAATGTCTTCTTGGTCAATTGACCCTTTCAGCATCATATACTATCCTTCTTTGTCTCTTATGTTGTTTTTCACCTTGAAGTCTATTTTATCAGAAATTAATATTGCCACTCCTGCTCTTTTATGGTTACCATTGGCTTGATATATTTTTTCCCAACCCTTAACTCTTATTTTGTTTTTATCTTTGTTTTTAAGGTGGATCTCTTGTAGGCAGCATATCAGTGGGTCTTCTTTTCGTATCCAATATGTTATTCTCTTTCTTTTGATTGGTGCATTTAGTCCATTCACTTTGAGTGTAATTAGTGATAGGTATGAACTGATTGCTGTCATTCTATTGTGTTGGTATTTTTTTTGTGTGTGTCATGTTGTTGGAGTTTCCTTGGTCCATATACTTTTTTTTTTCTCCCCCCTTTTTTTTATTGTGATTTGGGTCAAGATTTACAGAGAAAATTCACTTTCCATACAGCAGTTCACATACACTTTGTCTCATGCCATTGACCACAGTTTACCACAATAAAACAGCTCCCCTCCCACTTCCTTCCCATAGTTAC
>NW_006922298.1:1038974-1039654 GCF_000298275.1 Orycteropus afer afer | reverse complement strand
ATGAGACAAAGTATATGTGAACTGCTGTATGAAAAGTGAATTTGCTCTGTAAATCTTCACCCAAATCACAATACATAAAAAATAAAAAAACTAAAAAAAATTAATTTACTTCCATAGTGATACCACCTCCAAAACTCAAGTAAGCGTTGATATCAGTTGGATCTGACTCCATGACAGTAAAGTTGTTTTTTTTTTAGTTTGGTTATGTATTATGTATCCTGATGTCATCTGAAATTAAGTGTTCTGTAGTTCTGGATTTTTAATATATAATTCAGAGTTCATAAGACACCAAACACCAGGCTACAGATAAACATTTAAACATCTGAGAAGATCAGATGGGAGTCAGTGGACAAGATTATACTCTAGACCAAGAATAGATTCAGCTGAGGCCAATCTTGCACAGATACCAATGATACAAAATACCCACAATCTCTATAGAAACAACAGAAGACAGACATAGAGCAATCCTTCACAGACAGCCAGACACTGTGGGAGAGAGATCCAAGGGATCTACCAGCTCAGGACCATAGTATTGGGGGACACCAAACTCTACTGGCACAATAAAATACATACATTTTTTTTTTTCCACAACCTGCATTGGTGAGTAGCGACTGGGGTCTTAAAAGCTCTCAAGTGGCCGCCTAAGATGCAGCTAATGATCTCCTATTGTCAGAACCAAA
>NW_006922298.1:1036894-1037894 GCF_000298275.1 Orycteropus afer afer | reverse complement strand
GGAACAAAATCCAAAAACAAAATAATGACCAGAATTAATCAGAACAATGGTTGGATGGAGTCTGGTGGGACCCCACCCCACCCACAATACTATGGCCCTGAGATACACTTTGGGCCTGGAATAAAGTTCATTCCCAGGGGCTGGCTCTCAGCCCAATAGTAAACAAGATGTACATGTAGACCACTCAACTCAGGGTGATGCACCCACATCCTCTATGGAGATGCATTCCTTGGAGCAATTGACCACAGGGCACCAGAGAGGCAACAATCACATGGAGGAAATGCAGGACATACAAGATTGCATAACTATGATGAGCATGGTGGGGTTACTGGGCAGAGACAGGATGAGACTGGGTTTAGATTGAGGATGGTAATTGGGGGATGAAACCAAATGTACATGAAATGTTGAATGTAAAACAAATTCTGCTCTGTAAACTTGCACATAAAGCACAGTTTAATAAAAATGGATATTCAAACAAGGCATTTTCATTTTGAAGAATGATACTATTTTCCTAAGTTACCTAAAGCTGGGATCAGTAAATCATGCAGCCCCAACTTTGTTGTAATTTTTCTGGGTTGGCTCAAAATATATTGCTATCTTGACAGAATTTATTTCAGTGGTCATTGCAGAATAAATGTCAGCAGAAGAAAATTCAATGTCTAGTTCCCCCCTCTCCTCCAACAGCATAATACTTTTCCCTATGTTCTCACCTGCACATGGAGGAAGTAGATCCATATTTAACTTCCTGTATAAAAGTCTTGTTTTTTTTCAGCTTCTAACACCTTTCTAAAAAAATTCCTACATCAACCTCTTCAAAAGCCAAGGATGTATTTCATTACACCCACTGCCATTAGAATAATTCTGCCAGCAATGCTATATCCAAACAGGTTTCAAATCATCTTGATTTTTCCTTTGCCATATTTGACTGCTAACCAGAAGCCTGGTGGTTCAAACCCACCAGCCATTCCTCAGAAGGAAGGTTGAGCAATCTACTTCTGTA
>NW_006922298.1:1027632-1032691 GCF_000298275.1 Orycteropus afer afer | reverse complement strand
AGGGGGAGGCCTTCAACGAGATGGATTGACACGGTGCCTGCAATGATGGGCTCAAGTATAGCAGGGATTGTGGGGCTGGCGCGGGATTGGGCAGTGTTTCGTTCTGCTGGGCATGGGTTCGCTATGAGTTGGAAACGACTCGATGGCACTTAACAACAACAACAACAACAACAAGCTCCTGATAACACTATTGAAGGCTCTATAATATCAGTCCATAATCTACCTTTTAGCTTCCTTGGGTTATATTCTCCTTCCTGAAGTCACATACATTTCACACTCAAGCTACATCAGATCCATCACCTTTGCTAATTCTGGAATTACCCTACCTACTGCCTTCAAGTTGATTCCAGCTCATACCAAAAAACCAAAACTCACTGCTGACAAGTCAATTCCGACTCACAGTGACCTCTCCTTGGGTTTCTGAGGGAAGTAGATTGCCCAGTCTTCCTTCTGAGGAGTGGCTGGGTCTTTTGCTTAGCAGTCAAATACCTTAGGCATGACACCACCAGAGCTCCTAGCATTAGTATAGAGTAAAACTGCCCCATAGGATTTCCAAGGCTGTTAATCTTTAGAGAAAGTAGACTGCCACAACTTTCTCCTGCAGAGCAGCTGATGGGTTCAAACCACCAACCTTTAGGTTAGCAGCCAAATGCTTTAACTAGAACACAACCAGAGTTCCTTGGAATGACCCTAATAACTTATTATGTCATAATACAGTCTCACCTTCCATGCCATGCTTAAATAATAGCACATTCTCTGTGAAGCCTTACTCAAACACTTAACTGCATAAGCTGTGCCTTGTATTTTGTTTCCCTTATTTATGCTCTCATCATAGCACATGCACCCCTTGTAATATGTTTTTGTAATTTAAGACGTTCCCTTCAGTCATCAACACAGTGATCACAGTCTGTTGCTATTGCTGTTAGCTGTTGTCAAGTCTACTCCAACTCATTACAATGTCACGAATACAGAGTAGAACTGCTTTATAGGATTTTCAAAGCTGTGACCTTTGAAAAGCAGACTATTGGGCCTTATTTTCCAGGTGCTTCCTTTGAAAAGCAGACTATTGGGCCTTATTCTCCAGGTGCTTTTAGGCACTTTTCAATTGTAGTCCAGTGCTTAACTATTTGTGCCACCCAGGCATTCCTGATCAGTCTAGTTTATCTCAAAGAATACTTGAAGCTTTTGGTAGTTATGGATCTAAGGACCCACAGAGTCTCTAAGGATTTACATGTTGTATTCTAATACTGGGAGCTCTGGTAGCATAGTGCCTAAGGTACTTGACTGCTAACCAGAAGGCTGGCGGTTCAAACCCACCAGCCACTCCTCGGAAGGAAGGTTGGACAATCTACTTCCGTAGTGATACTGCCTCGGAAACCCAAGGAGGGGTTGCTATGAGTTGGGGCCGACTCAATGGCAAATAACAACAACAACAACATTCTAATACTAGGAGCTCTGGAAGCATAGTGCCTAAGGCACTTGACTGCTAACCAGAAGGCTGGCAGTTCAAACCACCAGCCTCTCCTTGGAAGGAAGGTTGGGCAATCTACTTCTGTAGTGATACTGCCTTGGAAACCCAAGGAGGGGTCGTTATGAGTTGGATCTGACTCGATGGCACATAACAACAACAACATTCTAATACTAGGTTAAATCTCAGGAAACTTAGTTAGCCAAACTAAAATGTCTTTATATATCTACATTTGAATATTTTATTAAGGGTCTGTTCTGGTTACCTCGTGCCACTCTGACAAGAATATACCACAAATGGGATAGCTTGAACAAGCAGGATTTTATTCTCTTAAAGTTTGGAGGCATTAAGTCTGAGTTCAAAGTGCCAGGCTTTAGGGGCTGAATAAAGGCCTCTCAATCTTGGGTTTCAGCGCTGCCTCCTGGTCCCAGCCCACTGAAGCTAGAGGCTTTTCTTCATTCAGACAGCTGCTGGCTGCTAAGGCTGATAAGCCCAAGGTTGAGAGGTAAAAAAGTACAGTCCCAATGTTACCAAACCACATGGCAGGCCATTAATTCAAGTCCACTGAAAGTCCCAAGATTGGCAGAGCATGGCAGGCTGCTGAACAACAACATGGCTGCATGCAGGGTTCAAGTGTACCATAAGCTAGAATCCATTCCACAAGTCGTCTCCTTATATACAGAAAGCAGACTGCATCCCTAAAGCAGTTACTCAGCTGCTCACAGTAGATTCCACCGTGGAGTTGATTACCAGTCTTAACATGGGAAATACTACATCCAGCTGCCCAGCCCCTCAACCAGGCCCAGCCAAGTTGACACATAAACTTAACTACCACAGGGTCCTACATAAGAAAAAATATGAAAAAATATATATTTTTTTGCATTCTCAGCTCTAGCACTATCACCATCATCTGCTTTGAATACATCTTGTTCATCTACCATATTGCCCTTTATATAGAAAAGTGCTATGTAACTGTTGTCCAATGAATTATGAAGAAGGATAAATTTTACCCTATAATTTCATTAACAATGATGAACCTTAAATTGTTATCAAATACGAATTCTCACATTATACAAATACACATGTACATATATTTATATCCATGTTTCTAGGATATCATGTACTGAGTAAAGAAATGTACACTACAAATATGGTATTAATCCAAATTGGAATGATTGTGGAGTCATTTGGTGCATAGTCATCTATTCCCTTCTGTTAATCAAGGTAATATATAAAGCAAGAATTAAGAGTTCTTAGTTGTTGCATCCTGCAATAGGCCTATAAAGTAACTTAGTACTTTTTAAAGTTTAAGGATGGATTTATACCATATTCTGTAAGAATAATTAATAAATATTTCAAAAATTAAATAATTTATTCCTATATTCAATGATTATTGTCTAAAATGTAACATCTTTCTTATCTCTTCTAGAGTAATGTACATTTTAAGGATTTTGTTTTGCTCTTTTTATATTATAGATAACTCTCTAACATAGGTGATGGACATAAAACATGGGAAAGGTAATGCATTTTATGGTCTACCAGGATAGATTTACAGATAATATACTAATTTCTGGAAAATTTGAAGCAGCCGTACTTTAAGATTATTATCCCTATCTTGTCTGTAAGAATGCTTATCCAGTCATAAAATGAGAGTGCTAGTTTTCTAAAAGTTATTTATCTTTAAACTACTCTATGCTTAGTGCTTCCATCAAAACATATTGGTGAAAAATATTTAAAATACAAAATTCATAAGAAAAAAGTGACAATATGTCAGAAACTTTTAAAAATAGTCATTTGATTAACAATAAAAATTAACATTTGTCTTTAAAATGAAACCTGAATTTGGTAGTGTAATTTAATATTTTTGTGTGTCATGGATTTTAATACACATTGGAATTGTTTTTTTCATAATCTAAGAATTACATAACTACAAGTAAGATCTTAAAATTTGCACATAATACCAAATTCCATAACATAATTTTATAGTGAAGCATTTTATTGGGATTATTAGTATGCATAATACTGTTTTCTCTTTTCACATTACGAATTGCAAATGCTTTATAACAGGCCTCATGTAAAGAAGCATTTTATGCCAATTATAAGAGTAATATTTTAGTTTAAGGGTGTGAGGTTTATGTCAATTTCTTTTTTCAAGTATGGAATTGATAAGCAAAGAACAGAGGCACAGTCGAGGTGTTAAAATAATAAAACAATATGTTTTTCAGCATTTGTCTTCCTAGGCATAAAAAAAGTCACCTTTTTATTTGAAACCTTAATATAATAGCCTTTCCTGAGATTCTGCAGCTCATACTGATTTCTCCCTTTCATTTCAAATGAGAATTAGTCCCACAATTTTTTCTTTTACTTGTTATAATATCTTCATGGGTCAGCCTTCTCAACTAGATTGTAAACTCCTTAACCGCAAAAATCATGTCTTATATTTCTCTTGCCTGGCACAAAATTGAAATATTATTGATTAATAAATGTAGCCTGCAGTTTTCCCCATTTTCAATCTTTTTATACTCTTCTTGTTTAAGGCTGCTTAAGAAACAGCCACCCCTTATTAAAAAAAAAAAAATTACCTATGCATTCAACAATGTCTTTTCATGTCAAAACAGAGTGAGCCACCTGCTCCAGAACATCAAGATAAATTGCATATGTATTTTGAATTTTAAAATTTACTTTTTAGTGTAATCTCCAGGGGTATTTCTTGTCTAAAATTGCAGGTGTTCTGCACTTAACATTCATTCAGCAACATGTATTGGACAGCTATGATGGATTAGGTATTACATAAAGAACAAAAATTAATGCATAATGCCTCTGACTATTAAAAAGTATAATTTATTTCCAGTATAGTGTTTGCTGTTTATATAATATGGCTTAATTTTTACCCATGCTCCACCAGCAGCCCTGTGGGAGAAGGATGTGGCAGTCTGTTTCCGTAAAGATAATAGCCTTGTAAACTCTATGAGGCAGTTCTACTCTGTCCTATAGGGTTGCTGAGTCAGAATAGACTCTATGGCATTTTTTAAAAATAAATATTTATTGAATAATTGGTAAATGGATACTGTGATATTTGAATTAAGTGCCGAATGATGAATAGAAGTTTGGAAGGTGGAGAAGAGGAGAAAATTTCTCCATGAAGATAGAGGTTGGGCAATAAACTTCTTGACTAATTGGATGAGTTCAAGTAATTATTTTAAAAGTTACCAAATTTGTATCTCAAGCAACTAAGGACAATTCTCTATTATCAAGAAGTTACTCCTGCATGGTAGAGCATAATGATTATATTGAGAGTTTTGCTCTGAAGAGAGTTGATCTAAATATAATAGAATTTTGCTCTGAATAGAATTTTGGAGCAGACGTAGGAGAATTGCTAGCTTTTCCAGGAATTAAGAAGAATGATTTACCAAGTATATATTCTGAGACCAGAGTACTGGATTTAAATCTGACATAAAAATGTTACTCATCATATAACATTCAAGAATCATTTAAAATCAGCATGTTGTTGTTGTTGTTGTGATGTGCCGTCGAGTTGGCCCCGACTCATAGCGACCCCTCCTTGGGTTTCCGAGGCAGTATCACTATGGA
>NW_006922298.1:1023210-1025129 GCF_000298275.1 Orycteropus afer afer | reverse complement strand
GTGAGGATTTTTGTTTTCTTTATATTGAGGTGTAATCCATACTGTGGATTGTATTCTTCAATTTTCATCAGTATGTGCTTCAAGTCATTCTTACCTTCAGCAAACAAAGTTGTGTTGTCTGCATATTTCAGGGTGTTAATGAGTCTTTCTCCAATCTTGATGCCATGTTCTTCATATAGTCCAGCTTCTTTCATTATTTGCTCAGCATACAGATTGAATAAGTATGGTAAAAGGATACAACCCTGACACCCTCCCTTCTTGACTTTAAACCATGCAGTGTTTCCTTGCTCTGTTTGGACAACAGCTGCCTGGTCTATGTACAGGTTCCTCCAATTAAGTGTTCAAGAATTCCCAGTCTTCTCAATGTTATCCACAATTTGTTATGATCCACACAATCAAATGCTTTTGCATAGTCAATAAAACACAAGTAAATTTCTTTCTGGTATTCTTTGTTTACAGCCAAGATCAATCTGACATCAGAAATTATACCCCTCATTCCATGTCCTCTTCTGAATCTAACTTGCAATTCTGGAAATTCTCTGTCAATATATTGCTGCAACAGCTTTTGTATTATTTCAGCAATATTTTACTTGCATGTAGTATTAATGATTATGTTTAATAATTTCCACATTCTGTGGGATCAACTTTCTTTGGAATGGGTACAAAAATGGACCTCTTCCTGTCAGTTGGACAGGTAGCTGCTTTCCAAATCCCTTGGCATAGCTGAGTGAGTGCCTCCAGCAGGGGAACCACTTGTTGAAACATTTCAGTGGGTATTCTGCCAATTCCTGGAGCCTTGATTTCTGCCAATTCCTTCAATGCAGCTTTGACTTCTTCCTTCAATACCATTTTCTAACTCCCGGTCTTTGCACATTTCATCAAAATTGACTTTGTCCCCTCAAGCTTCTCTTTGAATCGGTTCAGCTCTTTAATCTTGTCATTTCTTCCATTTGCTTTAGTCAATATTAGTTCAAGGGGAAGTTTCAGAGTCTCTTCTGACATCCATTTTGTTTTTCCTTTCCTATCTTTTTAATGGGGAGCTCTGATAGTATAGGTTCTAAGGCATTTGACTGCTAACCAGAAAGCTGGTGGTTCAAACCCACCAGCCACTCCTAGGAAGGAAGGTTGGGAAATCTACTTCTGTAGTGATACTGCCTTGGAAACCCAAGGAGGGGTCACTATGAGTCGGATCCAACTCCACAGCAGTGAGAATTATCTTTTTAATGACTTTTTGCTTTCTTCATGGAGGATGTTTTTGATGTAATCCTACACTTCCTCTGGTTTTTAGTCATTGGTGGTCAATGCATCAAATCTATTCTTTAGATGGTCTCTAAATCCAGAAAGGATATAATCAAGGTCATATTTTCACTCTCATGGATTTGTTTTAATTGTCATCAACTTCAAGTTGAACTTGCATGTGAACAGTTGATGGTCTGTTCCACAATCAGCTCCTGGCCTTGTTTTGGCAAAGGATATTGAGCTTCTCCATCTCCTCTTGCCATATATGTAGTCAATATGATCCCTGTGTGCTCCATCTGGTGAAGTCCATGTACATAGCCACTGCTTATGTTGTTGCAAAAAGGTATTTGCAATGAATAAGTCATTGGTTCTGCAAAATTCTATCATGTGATCTTGAGCATTGTTTCTATCACCAAGGCCAAATTTTCCAACTACAGGTGATTCTTCTTTGCTTCCAACTTTTGCATTCCAATCACCAGTCATAATCAACACATCTTGATTGCATATTCGGTCAATTTCAGATCACATAAGTTGGTAAAATTCTTAAATTTCCTCAACTTTAGCTTTGGTGGTTGGTGTGTAAATTTGAATTATACTGTTAACTGGCCTTCCTTGTAGGCGTATGGATATTATCCTATCACTAACAACATTGTACTTCAGGATACATCTTGAACCATTCT
>NW_006922298.1:1019451-1020154 GCF_000298275.1 Orycteropus afer afer | reverse complement strand
AAATAGGGATAGTTTGACTTCTTCCTTACCAATTCGGATGCCTTTGATTTCCCTTTCTTGCCTTATAGCCCTGGCTAGGACTTCCAGTACAATGTTGAATAGAAGTGGTTATAGTGGGCATCCGTGTCTGGTTCCTGTTCTCAAAAGGAATGGTTTCAGTCTCTCTCCATTGAGAATAAAGTTGGCTGTTTCTTTTGGATAAATGCCCTTTATTATGTTGAGGAATGTCCGTTCTATTCCTATTTGTTGAGAGTTTTGATGAGGAATGGGTTTTGGATTTTATCAAATGCCTTTTCTGCATCAATTGATATGATCATGTGGTTCTTCTCCTTTGTTTTATTTATGTGTTGGATGAATTTGATTGTTTTTCTAATGTTGAACCATCCCTGCATACCTGATATGAACCACACTTGGTCATGATGAATGATTTTCTTGATATGTTGTTGGAGTCTATTGGCTAGGATTTTGTTGAATATTTTTGTATCTATATTCATGAGGGATATTGGTCTGTAGTTTTCATTTTGAGTGATGTCTTTGCCTGGTTTTGATGTCAAGGTTATGCTTGCTTCATAAAATGAGTTAGGAAGGATTCCATCCTTTTCCATGTTTTGGAATAGTTTGAGTAGAATTAGTATCAGTTTTTCTCTGAATGTTTAGTAGAATTCTCCAGTGAAACCATCTGGGCCAGGACTTTTTTAGTTGG
>NW_006922298.1:1014156-1017937 GCF_000298275.1 Orycteropus afer afer | reverse complement strand
CTTTTCTTGCTGTTCTTTCTCTAATTGTTGGAGATGTTCATTTAAAGTGTTGATTTTGGCTCTTTCTTCTTTTTTGATGTGTTCATTTATTGCTATAAATTGTCCTCTGATCACTGCTTTTGCTATGTCCCAAAGATTTTTGTATGTTGTGTTTTCTTTCTCATTTGATTCAAGGAATTTTCAAATTTCAATTTTGATTTCTTCTCTTACCCCATCTTTCTCAAGGAGGGTGTTGTTCAGTATCCATGTGTTTACTCTTTTCCTGTTGATCTTCCTATTGATTTCTGATTTGATAGCATTGTGACCTGAGAAGATGCTTTGCAGTATTTTTATGTTTTTAAATTTATTAAGGCTTGCTTTATGGCCTAACATTTGGTCTATCATAGAAAAAGTTCCATGTGCACTGGGGAAGAATGTATATTGTGCTGCTGTTGGGTAGGTCTTGAAACATTCTTTGTGATGATGAATGCCACACCATTCTTCTTCAATTTGCCATTCCCAGCATAGCAGATCATATGGTTGTCTGATTGAAAATGGCCAAAACCAGTCCATTTTAGCTCAGTAATGCCTTGGATACCAATCTTTATGTGTTCCATTTCATTTTTTACAACTTCCAATTTCCCTAGATTCATACTTCAGACATTCCATGTTCTGATTACTAATGGATATTTGCAGCTGTTTCTTCACATATTTGGTCATGCCACATCAGCAAATGGAGATCCCAAAAGATTTACTCGATCTACATCGTTATGGTTAGCTCCATGCTGAAGAGGTAACTCTTTCTCAGTCATATCTTGAATATCTTTCTACCTGAGGGACTCATCTATCAGAGAATGTGTCAGGGCTATTTGTAAAGTTTTTCTGTAATATATCAGATAATGTTTCACTGCTATTCATAAGGTTTTCACTGGCCAACTTTTTGAGGAGTGGATGGCTTCTCCTTCTTCCAAGTCTGTCTTAATCGGGAAGCTGCACTGAAACCTCTCCACTCCAGGTAACCCTGTTGGCATTTGAAACACTAGTGGCATAGCCTCCAGCCTCGCAGCAACACAGTTCAATAAATATTTTTTGACTGACTATAATTCAAAATATGCACAGTTGGGAAGTGGTTGTACTAACATGAATTAAACATGGTTCAGGTTTTCAAGGAGATCTTAGTATACTGGGAGAGGCAAGATGTGTAGAAAATTAATTTGAATTCACTTACAAATAAACAAATTGCACACTAAATTGAATTCTGATTTACCTGCTACATTTCAAATGTGACTTTTAAAATATTCCCTAAAGCTTATCTTGCTGTTGAGCAGAAAAGGAACAAAGAACAAAGGCCACTCTTTACAGTGTAAGTCACTGAAACCTTCACAATCTTGACACAGAGTGAGAGTGGGCCTGGGTACCAAACCACATAAATGAAACTTGAAAACAACTGCAAAGTAATATGCCAAAAAGGGAAAATAATAGAATATTGAATACATAAATCTTGATAGATTTTTCTATATTCTAAAGCAGTTGAAAAAAATAGCACAATAAATATGAAATCTGAATTTATTTTCACAACATTGTTTAACATGAATGGAAAAAATAATTCCTACTAATCCCTTACTGAATTCTAGTCCTACCTACCCCAAAAAACCTTCTCTGACTTCAAGCTATGGAGATCACTATCTCCAAAGAGCTGATGCATCCCTTAATCTGTGCACTACGTTTTTACTGCCTAATGATCTCTTCTCTATAGTTGTTTTGTATTTTTCAAAAAACAACTTTTCAGTAGTGCTTGTCACTGCATAGATATACTGAAATCTCCTTGATGACAAGAGTTTTATTACACTTCTTTGAGCTAACTATTACTCTCTGTGCAATGTCAATTACATTTTGAACAGGTACTGCATAAATATTTATTCCAAGACTGAATATTTTATGGCACATTTATTGAAGAGTCACAGGAATAGCAAGTTAATGTGTGAGTAATATTTAATGTTTGGGGACCTTAGGGCAGCCATTGGTCTATTCTGAACTTTGACTATGGACAAGATATGTTGGACTATTTTAGCCTAAGTGTAAATATCTATGTAAATAACTTTTCTGCAAACATTTAGCAGAATTTCAATCATGCCAGAACAACCTGACTTATGTTGATATCCAGAGAACACAAGGTGAGATAGAAGAATAAAGAATGTTTCTATAATACTGCAGTATTTTGTAATATTGATTTAGCTGGTGACTATATGGATTACTAAGGAAGCATGGTGTAATAGCTGTCTTTGAAGTTCTTACTGCAAATGAGAATGTAAATGGGCATACCATACTTATAAAGTAGGCTTCATGGACATTGAAAACAAATTTATGGTTACTATTTGGTTTCATTAAGGTCCATAGCAAAATTTGGTTTTCAGGAAATGCATTTTTGGTATTTTGCATATTTAGAGGGAGATAGAAAAAAGCTGACAGCATAAACAACTCTAACTTCTCCACTACACTTATGCCTGTACCAAGCTCAGTTCTGTTTAAATAATACATGGCATAAAGTGTGCTGAATAAGAATTCTCCAAAGATAGTAATCAAAATTATTTATCTGAGGCATTATTTTATTTTTAAAAGTTTTTATTCTACTTCACAGGGTTAGGGAACTAATAGTTGTATCATGATAGACTTTGCTTTTTCTTTCTTTCTTTTTTTTCTAATTTTTATTAGACTAATAGCAATGCCTATAGGTTTTCCAAGGCTATAAACCTTTTTTTTTTTTTTTTTACTTTAAATAATCTCTTTCTGTGTGTGTGCTTTGGGTACAAATTTACATAGCAAACTTGTTTTACACTCAACTGTTCCTGAACATCTGGCTTCATGGCCCTGATTACCATCCCCAACTATAGAAAACTCTCCTCCCCAGGATCACATGCTTCCTGTACACCTCTCATCCATGCATTCCCATCTGTCCAAGTTCTCTGTATGTGAATGCTACCCCTTTGCTGTCTCATGGATTCTTGATCCAGGGGGTGCCTCTTTCTAGAGTAGGTGGACTTTGTTAATGATTTAGCTAAATATTATAGCCATCTTGAAAAGAAAAAACACACACATTTATTATTTTCCCTCAGTACCACACGAAAAGATTCTCTCCAGGTACCATGACAAAAAGAATGTTTGGAAACAGTCCTGAAGTAATAAAATCAATTAGAGGTTATATCACTGTCATATTTTACCATGAGATAAAAATGTTAATCAATTACTGCAAAATCTGGCCAATGTGAAAGGGTATTTTAGCATAATTAGTGATATTGTCTTTGATCATTAGCCAGAACTTTCACATTAGGTAGATTCCATGAATTTCCAAATGATAATACCTTTTGATTACCCATTGTTCTTTTACCAATATAAGAACAAAAGCAAGAAGTCATAAATCATTGTTACTTTGAAAAAAGTTGAAGTTATGAGACTGAGATTAGAACTGTAAAATAATTTGAAAATTAGAGTAAAGTAGTTGCAGCCATACAAGAAAATAATAAGTGATTCAAAAGCTGTCAATCATTTGAAATATATATAAATCTTACTATAGCAAATACTTTTTCAACATCTTAAACAAACCCTTAACATACCTCTTTAATTTTTACTTTATAATACCATACATGCAGTAGTAAATCTACCTATAATTAGTTGTTGTTGTTGTTGTTGTTGTTATGTGCCATTGAGTTGGCCCCAACTCATAGCGACCCCTCCTTGGGTTTCCGAGGCAGTATCAGTACGGAAGTAGGATTGCCCAACCTTCCTTCCAAGGAGTGGCTCGTGG
>NW_006922298.1:1010878-1013496 GCF_000298275.1 Orycteropus afer afer | reverse complement strand
AATATTTATTGGAAATCTTACTCAGAGCAATGAAGCAAGAAAGGGAAATCAAAGGCATCCCAATCAGCAAAGAAGAAGTAAAACTATCTTTATGTGCAGATAACGTGATATAATACATAGAAAATCCCAAACACTGAGCGAGAAAAATTAGTGGAGCTAATTGAAAGTTTCAGCAAGGGTAGAAGATGAACATACAAAAATCAGTCATATTTCTTTAAAGTATTGAAAAGAACTCTGAAAGAAAATCAGAAAAGTAATACCATTTACAATAACCACCCAAAAGATAAAGTACTTAGGAAAAAATCTAACCAGATACACAAAAGACTTATGCAAAGAAAACTATGAAACATTATTACAAGAAACCAAAAGAGATCTACATAAATGGAAGAATATACCATGCTCATAGATAGGAAGTCTTAACCTCAAGAAAATGTCAATACTACCTAAAGTGATCTACAGACATAATACAATTCCTATCTAGATTCCATAATCATTTTTTAAAGAGTTGGAAAAACTGGAGAGTTCCAGTAAGATGGCAGAATAGGCAGACAAACTACACATACCCTCTTCAACAAAGAAAACAGGAATCAATTAACACAGATTCGGAAGATAATCTTGGAGCCCTGAGCTTTGAAAGGAAAGACAGAAGTGGACTAAACTCCAACTAGTAGAAGAAACTGTATGAAAACACTGAAAAAGGAGATATACAGAGTTACAGACTGTCAGCAATCTTGATGGTATGGACTGCTTGGATATGAAGTGGTATTAGGACCTAAGAATTAACCTAAAAATTGTACCTACTAGCCAAGGGCTGCACAGAGTATAAAAGGGACAGCAGTGAAGAGGGAGATGGGCTGAGCTGTGGACTTTTGGTTGCCTGGAGGACACATATATTTTGAATGTTTATAAGTGGTTTGACTTTTTTTCATATTTAAAGTGAAAGTGTTCCATCAAATTCCAGGGATCTAAAAATAGGCTCCACTTGTCAGGGACCACAAGGGCATTCTGGACACTAATGACTGGAAAGGAGGCAGGTGGTGAGTGCATAAGTGCTTCCAATGAGAGAACAGTGGAGTACAGTACCCTGCTTACTCAGATACATTAAAAAAAAAAAAAAATGAAAATCTTGGTTGAATTACTCCAACATACAAGCACCAATTAAATATAAATACAACAAAGTCACAAGGTCTCAGAGACAACAGACCATCACAATCCAAACAAAGAAGCAAGATAAATCAGTAGAAACAAGGGAGCAGGATACAGACACAAAACACATCCTTGAAGAAGAAGCTGCATTGCAACTCCCTAATTAAAAATTCAAAAGAATTTAGGTACCTTCAACAAATGGGGAACACATCAAGGAAAGAAACTGACAAAATTAAAGAAAACACAGACAAAAACCTAGAACAATTTTGGAAAAAAATACAAGAAAATAAAAGACGAAATAAATGAAAATTTAAAAGTGCTACAAAATTGACAGATAGAAATCCAGAAGATTAATACTAAATTTATGCAAATAGGTAACACATTGAAAAGACCAAAGAGTAGAATGGAATCAATGGAAAACTGAATTAGTGAAATTGAAGACAAATACCTCAATACTTCTTTGGAAAGGAATCAATCAGAAAAAAGACCAAAACAAAAAGAAGAAAGCCTAAAACTCATGTGGGATACCATCAAAAGGCATAACCTACATGTAATCAGAATTCCAGAACAGTAAGAGATAATCCGACTCGATGGCAGTTAGTATGGTTTGGTTTAGTTAAGAGAAAAATAAAACCACTGAGAGAATTGCCCAAGATTTGTTGGAAAAGAACTTCCTTGATGTGATGAAAGATGAGAATATATCCATTCAGGAAGTCTAATAAACCCAACCAGGATAGACACCAAAAGAAAATCACCAAGACACATCATCATCAACCTGACCAAAACCAAAGACAAAGAAAGAATCCTGAAAGTAGCACAAGAAAAATTAATAATTACCTACAAATGGCAACCAATAAGACTAAGCTCTGATTTATCAGCAGAAACCATGCAGGTGAGGCGATAATGGAATAATATACATAAAACCCTGAAAAAGAAAATTTTCCAATCAAGAATTATATACCCAGCAAAATTGTCCCTCAAATATGATGGTGAAATTAGGAGATTTACATATAAGCAGAAATTAAGAGAATTTGTTAAAACCAGCCCTACATTACAAAAGACACTAAAGGAAGTCTTGTGAACAGAGAACCAATAATAGCAAATGACAGCTGAAAATTAATACACATGATAACATAACCCAGAAACCAACGCAAGATTGTAAACAGGGAACCAGAGACATCAACTGGAAAATGAGGACAACTAGAAACCAAAAAGAGAGAAAATACTGTGTAGTTATAGAACTTCTAAATAGTGAGGAAGTCAAGAGAGTTGCAAGATAGAATGGACTGTTCTAAACTCTGGGAGAAAACTATAAATCACAGGGTAACTGCAAAGAAAAATGATAAACTTTCACACCACAATAAAAGAGCGGACAAACACAAATATTTAGCAAATACTAAAACAATAGCAATGGAGGAAGTGATAACACAATTCATAAACAAAATGAGCTGAGCACAGAAAATTATATGAAA
>NW_006922298.1:1003524-1008654 GCF_000298275.1 Orycteropus afer afer | reverse complement strand
TGCTTTTGAGTTGTGGTGCTGGCGAAGAATGCTGAAAGTACCATGGACTGCTAAAAGAACTAACAGATCTGTCCTGGAGGAAGTGCATCTGAAATGCTCCTTGGAAGTGAGAATGGCCAGACTTTGTCCCACCTACTTTGGTCATGTTGTCAGAAGGCACCATTCCCTGAGAATGATTTCATGCATGATAAGGTGGAGGGTCAACGAAAGAGGGGAAGGCCTTCACCAAGGTGGATTGACATGGTGGCTGTGACAATGAGCTCAAGTATAGCAGGGATCATGGAGCTGGCATGAGATCAGGCGGAGTTTCGTTCTGCTGTTCATGGGGTCGCTGAGAGTCAGAAACGACTTGATGGTACTTAACAACACAATAACAGTAATTACTCTGAATGTGAATGGATTAAATGCACCACTCAGGAGACAGTTACCAACTGGATAAGAAAACATAGGCCACCAATATGCTTTTTACAAGAGACACACCTTAGAGACAAAGAAAAAAAATAGACTGAAAATCAAAGGTTGTAAAACAATATATCTAGAAAGTGTTGACCAAAGGAGAGAAAGAGTGGCAATATTAATTTCTGATCAAATTGACTTTAAGACAAAAACCACCATAAAAGACAAGGAAGAACATTATAAAATGATTAAAGGATCAATCGAACAAGAAGATATAACTCTAATAAATATCTATGGACCCCCTGAAAGAGCCCCAAAATACATACATCAGACTATAACAGAATTGAAAAGACAAGTGGATGACTCTACAGTCATAGTAGGAGACTTTAATACACCACTTTCAATCACAGATAGAACAACTGGAAAGAAACTCAACAAAGACATAGAAGAACTAAAGAATACAATCAACCAACTAGACCTTAGAGACATCTACAAAGCACTTCACCCAACAACAACACAATATACATTCTTTTTCAGTGTACATGGAACATTCTCCATGATAGACCATATGTTAGGTCATAAAACAAGCTTTAATAAATTTAAGAACATTGAAATACAGCAAGACATCTTCTCAGATAACAATGCTATAAAATTGGAAATCAACAATAGGAAGATAAACGGAAAAAGAATAAACATATGGAAACTCAACAGCACCTTCCTTAAGAATGACTGGGTAATATAAGTAATAAATAATGAAATTTAAAAATTCCTTGAATAAAATGAGAAGGAATGAAAACACAACATACCAAAATCTTTGGGACACAGCAAAAGCAGTGATCAGAGGCCAATTTATAGCAATAACTGCACACATCAAAAAAGAAGAAAGAGCCAAAATCAACACTTTAGACCAACATCTCCAACAATTAGAAAAGGAACAGCAAGAAAAGGCTACAGTCACCAGAAGAAATGAAATAATAAAGATTTGAGCAGAAATCAAAGAAACAGTAAAAGAAAGACAATAGAAAAAAATCAACAAGACTAGAAGTTGGTTTTTTGAAAAGATTAATAAAATTGACAAACCCCTGGCAAATTTAACAAAGGAAAAGAGAGAGAGAGAATACAAATACCACTAACAAGAAACGAAATGGGTGACATCACAAGAGAACCAACTGAAACAAAAAAAGATAATATCAGGATACTATAAAGAATTGTGGGAGCTCTGGTAGCATAGTGCTTAAGGCGCTTGACTGCCAACCAGAAGGCTGACAGTTCAAACCCACCAGCCACTCCTTGGAAGGAAGGTCGGGCAATCTACTTCTGTAGCGATACTGCCTCGGAAACCCAAGGAGGGGTCGCTATGAGTCAGGTCCGACTCCACAGCACATAACAACAACAAAAACAATAAAGAACTGTACTCCAACAAATTTGAAAATCTAGAAGAAATGGACAGATTTCTGGAAACATACTACTTACCTAAACAAACACAGACTGAGGCAGAAAAATTGAACAGACCCATAACAATAGAAGAAACTGAACAGGTCATAAAAAAAATTACCAACAACAACAAAAAAGTCTTGGCCCAGATGATTTAACCCAAGACTTCTACCACACGGTGAGAGAAGGAATGACACCAATCTTACTCAAACTATTCCAAAACACAGAAAAGGATGGAATCCTCCCAAATTCATTTTATGAAGCAAACATAAAATTGATAGCAAAACCAGGCAAAGGCATCACTCAAAAGGAAAACTAGGCCCACCTGAGAGACTTCCTCGCCACCCCAGGAGTTTGTTGTTTGTTCCCCCAGAAGGCCAAGTCCCGCCTCAAGGTCAAAGCATTCACTGGAGCCATAAAGTGATGAGCGCCTGGCTTTCCTTGGACATCCTGACTCCTGAGGAAACCATATTTTTTAATCTGGAATATTTTTTCTTTTTAAATGTTTTCCTTTTTTGTGCTTCAGCAGTGACTCTGTCAATTAAAAAGCCATGCTAACATTTTTCTCCTTCAGTTGTTAAGAGCTTTGGACCACAGGAAGATGGGGTGCTTCACTTCCAGTATGATTTTCATCATGGCCTTTTCCAAAGCGTTTGAACTGGGATTAGTTGCTGGGTTGGACCACCATGAGTTTGCACGTCTTTCACAGGGAGATGCCAACACTCGGTCCCAGGAAGAGCGTGCAGTTCATCATCAGTCTGTCCAGCCTTTCTCATTCCTGGGCATCCAGGACAGTAAAGAACTAAACAAGACCTGCTGTCTGAATGGGGGAACCTGCATGCTGGGTTCCTTTTGCACCTGCCCTCCCTCTTTCTACGGACGGAACTGTGAGCATGATGTTCAAAGAGAGAACTGTGGGTCTGTGCCCCATGACACCTGGCTGCCCAAGAAGTGTTCCATGTGTAAATGCTGGCACGGCAGGCTTCGCTGCTTTCATCAGACATTTTTGCCTGGCTGTGATGGCCATGTGATGGATGAGCACCTAACAGCTTCCAGGACTCCAGAATTAACGCCATCCGTATGCACCACTCTTATGCTAGCTGGCATCTACATTTCTACACTGTCCTATTAATCAACTTTGCCTTTTCTGGAACTGCAAGTTTAGATGTCATGATCAGTAAGGGCTGCCACTCTAACATAACTGAAAGATGATCATTGGTTTGTTGCCTTTAAATAATTAATACATTTCAATAATGGTCTCTAATTCTTCCTTAATGTGCCAGTTGCTGTTTTCCTTTACTTTGCCCTCCTACCCCAAAAACTACTTTAAAAAAATAGTTAACCATATCTACTTTGTGACCAAGCCCTGTGTATCTTGATACATCTAGCTCAACAAAGGGGTTCATATCAACGTTTTTCTATAAACATATGAATTCTATCTTGAGATTATTAAAGGCTAATCCTAATGTGGAACTGAGGAGCTCTGGTGGTGTAGTGCCTAAGGCATTTAACTGCTAACCAGAAGGCTGGTAGTTCAAACCCACCAGCCACTCCTTGTAAAGAAATTTGGGCAATCTACTTCCGTAGTAATACCCCCTCCTTGGAAACTCAAGGAGGGGTGACTATGAGGCGGATCCCACTGATGGCAGTGAGTTTGGTTTTGTTTGGAATGTGGAACTGAGGATAGAATAATAGAGTTGGTCAAAAATCAATAAAGAATGTAGTTAAAAGAAAAGAGAAAAAGCATCTTTAATGGAAGGTAGGAGACAGGAGTGCTATAGTGATGGAGATATGTGTTTACCCTGGAGACTAGGTGGATAAGAGAAAGTAAAGGGGAAAGACAGAATGGGAAAACAAAATAATTTACTTGACAACCTTCTGGTTAGCAGTCAAATGCCTTAGGCACTACACCACCAGAACTCATGACAAGGTAAGAGTAGAGAAACAAATTCAAAAGCTAACTAAAGGGCAAGTGCCCATCATCTATAGAAAGCAGTATAACACAAGCTATCTAAGACAGTGCTTCTCTTTTCTCAAGGCATTGTAAGGAGAATAAAGTCTTCTTGGGAAAGAAAAATATCTAAATTTCCCCAACATGATTGATTACTTTATGTTTTCTCTTTATTGGGCAAATATTTTAACTGTTGTAGAAAACCAGGGGAAATGTTCACAATAAACCAGGTGGTAAAACCATATGTATTGTAAAAACCCATAATTAAAATACATTGGTGAGTGTGTATGCACAGTAAAAATTGGAATTAATACAAAAAAAAAACAAAAACAAAAGGAAAACTACAGATCAATATCCCTCATGAATATAGATGCAAAAATTTTCAACAAAATCCTAGCCAATAGACTCCAACAACATAACAAGAAAACCAAGTGGGGTTCATATCAGGTATGCAAGGATGGTTCAATATTACAAAAACAATCAACATCATCCATCACATAAATAAAACAAAGGAGACGAACCACATGATCATATCAATCAATGCAGGAAAGGCATTTGGTAAAATCTAACATCCTTTACTGATAAAAACTCTCAGAAAAATCGGAATAGAAGGAAAATTCCTCAACGTGATAAAGGCCATATATGTAAAACCAACAGCCAACATTATTCTCAATGGAGAGAGATTGGAACTAGACAAGAATGCCCTCTGTCACCACTTCTATTCAACAATATATTGGAAGTCTTAACCAGGGCAATAAAGCAAGAAAGGGAAATTAAAGGCATCCAAATTGGTAAGAAGAAGTCAAAATATCCCTATTTGCTGATGATATGATTCTGTATGTAGAAAACCCAAGAGACTCAGTAAAAATAAATAAATAACAAATAAATAAATAAATAAAACTAGTGGAACTTGTTGAGAGATTTAGCACAGTGGCAGGATACAAGATCAGCATACAAACATCAGGTGGATTCCTGTACACCAGCAAAGAGATTGCAGAAAAAGAAGTAAGGAAATCAACACCATTTACAGTAGCTAACAAAAATATAAAATACTTTGGGATAAATCTTACCAAGGACACAAAAGACGTGTACAAAGAAAACTACAAAACACTACTTCAAGAAACCACAGGAGATCTACATAAATGGAAGAACATGCCATGCTCGTGGATAAGAAGATGGAGCATTGTGAAAATGTCAGTTCTACCCAAAGCAATCTATACTTTCAATGCAATCCTAATCCAGTTCCCACCAACATTCTTTAAGGATATGGAAAAACCAATCACTAACTTTATATAGAAAGGAAAGAGACCTTGGATAAGCAAAGCACTATTGAAGAAGAAGAACAAAGT
>NW_006922298.1:1002522-1003289 GCF_000298275.1 Orycteropus afer afer | reverse complement strand
AAAAAAAATGGCAATGACATATCTGACAAGGGACTTATCTCTAAAATTTATAGAAAACATCAACACCTCAACAACAAAAAGACAGATAATACAATCAATAAATGGGCAGAAGACATGAATAGACACTTCACCAAAGAGGATAGTCAGGTGGCCAACAAATGCATATGCAAATGTTCGTGATCATCAGCCATTGTTGTTGTTGCTGTTGTTATGTGCCATTGAGTTGTCTTTGACTCATAGCTGCCCTATGTACAGCAGAACAAAACACTGTCTAGTCCTGTGCCAGCTCCACTATCCCTGCTATACCTGAGCCCATCGTTGTAGCCACTTTGTCAATCCTTGTTGAGGGCCTTTCACTCTTTCGTTGGTCTTCCTCTTTACCAAGCATGATATCCTCCTCCAGAGAATGGTCTCTTCTTACAACATGACCAAAGTAAGTGAGACTAAGCCTGACCATTCTCATTTCCAAGGAGCATTCCAGCTGCACTTCTTCCAGGACAGAGTTCTAAGTTATTTTAGCAGTCCATGGTATTTTCAGCATTCTTCACCAACACCACAACTCAAAGCATCAACTCTTCTTTGGTCTTTCTTATTATTGTCCAGCTTTCACATGCATATGAGGTGATTGAAAATATCATGGCTTGTGTCAGCTGCACCTTAGTCCTCAAGGGGACAACTTTGCTTGCAGCTGATTTTCCAAGTGCTCTAAGTAGTCAGATATCTGCTGCTTTCATTGGTATTGATTATAGAACTAAGTAATATGAAGT
>NW_006922298.1:997163-1001122 GCF_000298275.1 Orycteropus afer afer | reverse complement strand
ATTTTAAACCATGCAGTGTCCCCTTGTTCTGTTTGAACAACAACTTCCTGGTCTATGTACAGGTTCTTCATGAACACAATTAAGTATTCTGGCATTCCCATTCTTCTCAATGTTATCCACAATTTGTTATGGCCCACACAAATCAAATGCTTTTACATAGTCAATAAAACACAAGTAAACATCTTTCTGGCATTCTTTACTTTCAGCTAAAATACATCTGACATCAGCAATGATATCCCTCATTCCACATCCCCTTCTGAATCCAGCTTGCATTTCTGGAAGCTCTCTGTCAATATACTGCTGCAACTGTTTTGAATTATCTTCAGTAAGATTTTATTTACGCATGATATCAATGATTTTTTTTTTTATCATTTCCACATTCTGTGGGATCATTTTTCTTTGGAATGGGTAAAAATAGGGTTCTCTTCCAGTCAGTTGGCTAGATAGTTGTCTTGCAAATCTCTTGGCATAGACAAGTGAGTGCCTCCAGCAGGGCATCCGTTTGTTGAAACATCTCAGTGGGTATTCTGTCAATTCCTGGAGCCTTGTTTTTTGCCACTTCCCTCAGTGCAGCTTCAACTTCTTCCTTCAATACCATTGGTTCTTCTTCTTCTTCTTCTTTTTAATTGTGATTTGGGTGAAAGTTTACAGAGAAAATTCACTTTCCATACAGCAGTTCACATACACGTTGTCTCATGACATTGACTACAATTTACCACAGTGCAACCGATCCCCTTCCAAACCTTCCCCATAGGTACCTCTTCTCTGTGCCCTTCCCTCCCATGCACTCCTGCCCCCAAGCTGTCTCCCTGTGCATACACAGCCCTTCCATTCCACCATGATTGATCTTTCTAAGGAGTGTGTCTACCTATTGTAAATGTCCAGTTCATATGTCTGTCTTTTGTTTGGCTGGAAACCACAAGGGTGGGTTCAATTCCAGACCTGAAAGGTGGGAGGAACCATAATCTCAGAGGCTCCATCAGGCTCTATCAGACCAGCAAACCTGCTCCCACTTTTTAAATGATTTTGAATTTTGTTCAACATTGTTCTCCCACTCTATACAGGATCTCTTACATAGAGCCCCCTCCAAGTGGTTGACAGTGGTAGCCATCTATTGACAGGATACCATCTAATTCTTCTGGTCTCATAGTTGTATAGGCTGAGGACTGCATGGTGTACCAGTCACTTGGACTAATTGTTTCCATGTGTCTTTTTTCTTCATTAGTCCTTGCTTGGATGAGAAGAGACCCATTGTTGCATCTTGGCTGCTTGCAAGCTTTTAAGTTACTAGTTGCTACTCACCAAAGTAGGATGTGGAACAATGTTTTGTGTAGTATGTCATGCCAATTGAGATTGATGCCCCCTGAGACTATGGTCCTGAGCCCACAGGTCCAAATCCTTGCTTCCTCTGGGTAGCTGGCTGTGGCCAAGAAGTCACTACAATCTTGTCCCTTGTCAACTGTTCTATACACCTGGGAATTCTTACAGAACATAGCAATACACTTGTAGAAACATTGTCTACCAACTCTATACATGGTCTCAGGTACACTCCTCCCTGTATAAATATACCTAATAGGTCAGCCTGTCCACCCACCTATCCACCTGTATATCCATTTTTTCCTTCACTGACAATGCAGTACTGTATGTGCAAAAGGGTTCGTCTTTGTTGTCTGTACCTCCCATGTACCTCTCTATGTCTTCCTTTTCCTCAATGCCACTGTGTTGATCACTCAGATTTGGTACATTGCCCTTCTCTTCACCCAAATCAATACTATTATCTACCTATCTAGCAGTATTCCCTCCCCTCCCTTCCCACCCTTGGTAACCATCAAAGAAAATCTCCTTCCATATATAAACCTTTCCTGGACGTTTTACAGTAATGGACCAATACAATATTTGTTCTTCCCTGACTGACTTATTTCACTCAACATAATGTCCCCCAAGTTCATCCATGTCATCTTGACACAACATCTCCAACAATAAGAAAAAAAGGCAGCAAAAAGCCTACAGTGACCAGAAGAAAAGAAATAGTAAAAATTCAAGCAGAAATAAATGAAACAAAAAATAGACAATAGAAAAAAAATCAACAAGACTAAAATTGGTTCTATGAAAAGATTAATAAAATTGGCAAACTTAACAAAGGAAAAAAAGGAGGCGATGCAAATAACACAAATAAGGAATGAAATAGGCAACATGAAACAGAACCAACCAAAACAAAAATGATAAAATCAGGATGCTATGAAGAACAGTACTCCAACAAATTTGAAAACATAGAAGAAATGGATAGGCTTCTAGAAACACACTACTTACCTAATTTAACATAGACTGAGGTAGAAAATTTTAACAGACCCATAATGAAAGAAGAAATTGAATAGGTCATAAAAAACCTACCAACAAAAAAAGTTCTGGCCCAAATGGTTTCACTGGATAATTCTATCAAATTTTTAGGGAAGCGCTGACACCAACTTTACTCTATTTCAGACCACAGGAAAGGATGGAATCCTCCAAAAATTATGTTATGAAGCAAACATGACCGTGATACCAAAACCAGACAAAGACACCACTAAAAAGGAAATCTACAGACCAATATCCTTCATGAATATAGATGCAAAAATCTTCAACAAAATCCTAGCCAACAGACTGCAAAAAAAAAAATAAATAAATAATGCATGATGATCAAGTGGAATTCATATCAGGTATGCAAAGTGGTTCAACATTATAAAAATGATTACTCTAACACATAAATAAAATAAAGGAAAAGAAACAGGATCACATCAATAGGTGCAGACAAGGCATTTGATAAAATCCTACACTCATTCTTGATCAAAGATTTCAGAGAAGTAGGAGTAGAAGGGAAACCCTCACCATCATAAGGTGTATATATGCAAAACCAACAGCCAATATTATTCACAATGGACAGAGACTGAAGGAATTCCCTTTGTGAACAGGAGCCAGAAAAGAATGTTCTCTACTGTCACTTACATTCAAAATTGTATTGGAAGTCTTAACCAGGACAATATGGCAAATAAGGCAAGAAAGGGAAATAAAAGGCATCCAAATTTGTAAGGAAGAAGTAAAAATATCCCTATTTGTAGATGATATTATCTTATACATAGAAAACCCAAGAGGCTCAGCAAGAAAACTACTGGAACTAATTGTAAGATTTAGCATAGTGACAGGATGCAAAATCAGCATACAAAAATCAATTGGATTCTTCTATACCAGCACAGATAACTGAAAAGAAATAAGGAAATTAATACCATGTACAACAGCTACCAAAAAGATAAAGTACTTGGGAATAAATCTTACTTGGGACATAAAAGATCCATAGGGGGGAAAAAAACCCCTACAAAACACTACATCAAGAAATTATAAGAGATCTACATAAATGGAAAAACATACCAGACTCATGAATAGGAAGATGGAAGACTGTGAAAAGCTCAATACTATTCAAATAAATCTGTGCATTCAATGAAATCCTGATCCAGATTCCATCAACATTCTTTAAGGACATGGAAAAACCAATCACTAATTCTATATAGGGGAGTTCTGGTGGTGTAGTGCCTAAGGCATTTGACTGCTAACAGGGCGTGTGGTTTAAACCCACCAGTCACTCCTCAGAAGTAAAATTGGCCAATCTAATTCCTCAGAGATACTGCCTCAGAAACTCAAGGAGAGGTTGCTATGAGTCACAATTGACTTGACAGCAATGAGTTTGGTTTGGTTTTTGGAAATTTATATGGAAAAGAAAGCAACCTCAGATAAGCAAAGCACTGTTGAAGAAGAACAACAAAGTAGGAGGTATCACATTCCCAGATCTCAAAACCTACTATACAGCTACAGTAGTCAAAACAGCCTGACACTGGGAGGCGGGGCAAGATGGTAGACTAGGCAGAAGGATTGCACAGACCCTCTTCAACAAAGAAAAGGGAAACCAATTAACACAGACACAGAAGATA
>NW_006922298.1:972782-985268 GCF_000298275.1 Orycteropus afer afer | reverse complement strand
GAAAGTTTACAGAGCAAATTCACTTTACTTGCAGCAGTTCACATACACTTTGTCTCATGACATTGACTACAGTTTACCCCATTGCAACAACAGCTCCTCTCCCACTTCCTCCTGATAGCTACCTCTTCCCAGTGTCCATCCCTCTGTGCACTCTTGCCCCCTGAGCTGTTTTCCTGTGTATAAACAGCCCTTCTTCCTCTCATGATTGTTCTCTCCAAGGAGTGCATCTACCTCAGGTAAATGTTCAATTCATATGCCTGTCTGTTGTTTGGCTGGAAGCCACAAGAGTGAGTTCAATTCCAGACCTGAAGGGTAGCTAGGGACCATAGTCCCAGTGTTTCCACCAGGCTCTATCAGATGAGTGAACCTGGTCCCCCCTCCTTTTTTTTCTCCCAAATGATTTTGAGTTTTGTTCCACATTTTTCTCCCTCTCTATCCAGAATCTCCTACATAGATCCCTCTCTGAGTAGTTGACACTGGTTGCTGGACACCATCCAGGTCTTCTGGTCTCATAGTCATATAGGCCATGGATTACATGGTGTACCAGTTGGTAGGACTGATTGTTTCCATGAATCTTTGGTTTTCTTCATTCTTCTTTGCTCTGGACAAAGAGAGACCCATCATTGCATCTAGATGGCTGCTTGCAATCTTTTAAGATCCCAGTCACTACTTGCCAAAACAGGAGGTGGAACAATGTTTTGTGTAGTATGTTATGCCAATTGATCTTGATATCCCCAGCCAGTATGGTCCTGAGCTGATTGGGACCTTCTAACATTTAATTCTTACATCCATCAAAAGACTTCTCAAAAAAATTAGAAACAGAAAATACAGATTGGGAAAAAAAATATTTAGTAGGGACATATCTGACAAAAGAGTTATCTCTAAAGTTTATAGAAAACTTCAACACCTGAAATTCAAAAAGACAAACATTCTAACTTAAATATGGGCAGAAAACATGAACAGACATTTAACCAAAGAAGATAGTCATGTGGCTGACAAACACACAAGAAATGTTTGCGATCACCAGCCATTAGAGAGATGCAAACCAAAACACAATGAGATACCATCTCACCCCATCACTATTAGCAAAGTTCAATGAGACAGAAAATAACAAATCTTGTTGAGGATTTGGAGAGATTGGGACTGTCATATGCTGCTGGTGAAACTGTAAAATGACAAAACCAATGCTTGCTTCAGAAGCATATGTGCTAAATTTGGAACAATACAGAGATTAGCATGGCATCTGCTCTAGGATGACACGCAAATTCATAAAGTGTTCCATATATTTGTTCCATGGTAAAAAAAAAAAAAAAAAGATAGAACCACTGTGGAAATCAGAATGGTAATTCCTTAAAAAGTTAGAAATAGAAATACCATTTGATACAGCACTCCAATTACTAGGTATATATCAGAAAGAAGTGAAAGCCAGGAAACAAATAGATATGTGCACACATATTCATCACAGCACTATTCACATCAGCAAACAGATAGAAACAATGTAAGTGCCCATCAATGGAGGAATGGATAAACAAATTATAGTACACAATGGAGTATTATGCAACACTAAAGAATAGTGTAGAATCCTTGAAACACTGCATAACATGGATGAGCTAGGGGGACATTTGGTTGAGTGAAATAAGTCAATTGCAGAAAGACAGATGTTGAACAAGTCTACTATTGTTAAAAAGTCAAAGAGAACCTTATATATGGAAGGAAAGTGATTTGTTGGTTACCAGATGGGAGTGAGGGGAGAGAAAATTGCTAGATAGGTAAGAAACAAGTATTGATTTGGGTGAAGGGAAAGGCAATATACTAAAAGTGAGTGACCAGCACAATAACACTAAGGAAAAGGAAGACACATAGAGGTGCACAAGTGGTACAGACAACACAAATAAACACTTTTGCATATCTAATATGGCAATTATCAGTAACAGTAAACTTTATTCTATGTGTAGATACATAGGTACACAGGTTGAATGATCAGGTATGTCTAGGCAAAAGGGAGTATACCCATGACCATATATAAGGTTGGGAGATGATATTTCTACATATGTATTTGTGTGTGTTGTAAGAATGTCCATGTAAATAGAACTAACTGGAATCAAAGTTATGATAGCTTCTTAGCCAATCACCCTGAGAGAGTGAGTTGTCGAACCTATGAGCTCAGGACCATGGTCATGTGGGACGTCAAACTCAATTAGCACAACATACTACACAAAAACATTGTTGTACATTTGCCACTGGTGAGCAGCGACTTGGGTCTTAAAAGCTTGTAGGAGGCCATTTAAGATCCGACAATTGGTCTCTGCTCATCCAGAGCAAAGAAGAATGTAGAAAACCAAAGACACATGGAAACAATTTGTCCAAGGGACTAGTGGACCATGTGAACCTCATCCTATATGACCACGAGACCAGAAGAAGTAGATGGTGCTCAGCTACCACTGCCAACACTTCAGAAAGAGATTAGTGCAGGAGATTCTGGATAGAGTGTGAGAAAATTTTGCAACAAAGCTCAAAATCATAAAAAAAAGACCAGACTCACTGGATAGAGATTGGTGAACCCCCCAAGACTATAGTCACCCTTCAGTCCTGGAATTAAACTCACTCATGTGGGTTCCATCCAAACAACAGGCATACAAAGTGAATATTTACACCATGTAGGTACACACCTTAGAACAATCAATCATGGGAGATCAGAAAGGCAGTATTTGCACAGGAAGATAGCTATTGTCTTATAACCATAATTAATCTTTAGCCTCCATGACTGTAGTCACATACTTCCTTCCCCACTTTTCCATATAAAAGGTCATTTCTCCCTCAGAATATTGGAACCCTTTGATGAATCCTCACTGATGCTGCCTGATTTGGATTGTTCTATTCCTTCAACAAAAGTCTTCATTTTAACAGAGACAGTGGCTTTCTCTTTGAAAGATGTAAAGATGGGCAATAAATTTCCAATGTGCATTGAGAAGCAGGCACATTTGCTGTGGTTATTAGGTGCTGTAGAGACAGTTCCGACTCACATTGACCCTATGTACAACAAAATGAAACACTGCCAAGTTCTGCACTATCCTCACAATCATTGTTATAGTTGAGCCCATTTTTGTAGCCACTGTGTCAATCCATCTTGTTAAGTTCTTCCTCATTTTGGCTGACTCTCTACTTTACCAAGCATGATGTCCTTCTCCAGGAACTGGTCCCTCCTGATAACATGGCCAAAGTATGTAAAATGAACTCTCACCGTCTTTGTTTCTAAGGAGAATTCTCACTATACTTCTTTCAAGATAGATTTTTTTCATTCTTCTGGCAGTCCTTGGTATATTTAATATTTGCCAACAGCACACTACCATTCATCAATATGTCTATATTACTGAGATTGCACTATATTCACAGGAGGACAAAATTGCCACATATCAATGTTTCTTCTCTTTTCCTTCCCAACTTAATTTTTTGGTTATAGAAAACAAATACGTGGTGCTTATTCCTTATTACCAATAATTGCTCAATATTCTGCATCACAATTTAGTACTTATGATGTACCTTAGTTACTAAAACACATACAAATGGTATAAAAACCAAAAAAACAAACTCACTGCCTTTGAGTTGATTCCAACTCATAGCAACCCCCACTGGGTTTCCAAGGCTGTAAATCTTTAAGGAAGCAAACTATCTCATTTTTCTTCCACAGACTGGCTGGTGGGTTCAAACCGCCAACTTTTGGTTACCAGGAAAATGCCTTAACCACTACACCATGATGGCTCCTTACAAATGGTATAATGGATTTTAAATTAAATTTTCAATTATGTACTGACACATAGTGTAGGTATTTTTATAAAGGAGATGTGATGCATGAATGTGAATGTAATAATCTTCTTTGTGAACGTGAACCATTTATATGATCCCTCGAGTTATGGTAAAAAGAGAGAACATTAAGTGCAGAACAATGCTAGATTCTGATTATTCTAAGTTAAGAAACCTTTACTTAAAAGTCACTGGGCCCAATCAATAACTGGGCAAAGGACAGGAACAGACACTTCATCAAATAAGATATCCAAATGACCAACATATACATTAAACGATGCTCAACATCATTAGCCATAAACCCATTGCCATTGAATCTGACTCATAAAGACTCAATAGGAGTAAGTGGAAGAGTCTCATAGGGTTTCCAAGGCTGTAAATCATTTCAGAAGCAGACTGCCACATATTTCTTCCTTGGAGTGGCTAGTGGGTTCAAACTGCTGACCATTCAGTTAGCAGTCAAGCATTTAACCACTGCATCATCATGGCTCCTCATTAGCCATCAGAGAAATGCAACTTAAAACCACAATTAGTTACTATTCCACTCCCATTAGGATGGCCAAGATAAACAAAAACAGAAAACAACAGATGATGGAAAGGATGTGAAGAAATTGGAACCCGCATCCATTGCTGATGGGAATGAAAAATGGTACAGCTGTTGTGCAGAACGATGTGGTGGTTCCCCCCAAAAAAACTATATATAGCTCTGCCATATGACCCATCAATTCTATTCCTAGATATATATCCTAGGATCTAATAAAAATGACATGAATAGACATATGCACATCTATGTTCATCACATCTTTATTCACAATAGCAAAATGATGGAAACAACCTAAGGGCCCATCAATGCATGAATGGATAAGAAAAATCCAGTATATACATGCAATAGAATACTACTCAGTAATAAAGAAAAATGAGTTCTCAAAATACCTAGGAACATGAATGAACCTGGAGCCCATTATGTTGAGCAAAATAAGTCAATCACAAAAATACAAATATTGAATGCTCTCACTTTTATGAAATGACATGAAAAAGTAAAATGCAGAAACTAATGTTGATTAAAGGAACTCTGGTGGCACTGTGGTAAAGCTTTGGCCTGCTACCCAAAAGGTTGGTGGTGTGAAGTTCACATGAGAAAGATGAGGCAGTCTACTTCCATAAAGATTTATAGCCTATTAAACACTACAGGCAACTTTGCTCTGTCTTAACGGGTTGCTATGAGTTGGAATCGAGTGGATGACAGTAGATTAATTTTCATTAATGATTACCAGGGATGGCACTGGGGATTGGAGTATTTATTGTCTAAGTAGTAGACACTTGTTATTCTTGGTGATGGGAAAAGTAATACTGAATAAGGATGAAGTGTACACAGCTTGATGAAGGTAAATGATGTCACTAAAATGTGCACAAGGAAAAAAGGACTTTTTTTTTTGTCAATTGCTATGGCACATATAATTTTGAAAGGAACTCCAGTAGCACAGTGGTTAAAACATTAGGCTGCTAACCAAAAGGTCATTAGATCGAACCCACCAGCCTCTCCATTGGAAAAAGATGAGGCAGTCTGCTTCTATAAAGATTTACAGCTTTGGAAACTCTATGGGGCAGTTCTACTCTGTCTTATAGGGTCTCTATGAGTCAGAATCAACACAATGGCAGCAGCTTATATAATTTTGAAAAAAATAGCAAAAATGTACAACCAAAAACTATATGTGTGGGTAGATAGATAGATATAGATAGATGATAGGTAGATAGATGATAGATACATAGTATACAGACATGTAGGCATATATGTCTATAAGCATGTATATGTGAGTATGTGTATATATGTTGTTGTTGTTATGGGCTGTTGAGTTGTCTCTGACTCTTAGTGGTCATATGTAAAACAGTACGAAACACTGCCCGGTCCTGTGCCAGCCTCATGATACCTATTACACCCAAGCCCACTGCTGCAGCCACCATGTCCATCCATCTTGTTGAGGGACTTCCCCTCTTTCGCTAACCCTTCACTTTACCAAGCATGGCAACCTTCTCCAGAGACTGGTCTCTTCTGACAACATAACCAAAGTAGGTAAGACAACGTCTGGCCATTTTTGCTTCCAAGGAGCATTTCAGCTGCACTTCTTCCAGGATAGATTTGTTAGTTCTTTTAGCAGTCCATGGTACTTCCAGCACTCTTTGCCAACACCACAACTCAAAAGCATCAACTCTAGAAGCATTCATATGCATAAGTATCTCTGTGACTGTATGCACATATATTTACATATATAATAAAGGACATGGGGTATAGTTACAGATAGATTCCTGGGTTGAAGGATTAGGACCATAGTTTTATTGTATGTTCTGGTCAGCTGGCATAATATATTTCATTATAAATAAAATTTATGTTTTATATCCTCATTTACCCTGAGATCCTCATTTACCCTGAGACCATTAGAACTAGATGTTGTCTGACTACCACTATTGACTGATCGTTCTTATCAGGGCCACAATAGCTGGACCCTGATGGAATGGGAGAGAAAAATGTGGAACAGAACACCAAATTTCTGAATGCAACCAACCAACAAACAAAAAAAAACTAGACTTACTGGACTGAGGGACTTCCTGAGACTACTGCTTTGAGAAAGTCTTCAAACCTTGCACTGAAACTAACTCCAGAGGTTAGAAAATCTCACAACATAATGGATATAATCCGTAAGTACTGTACTCCTTTTAAAAACCACCTATGTGATTTTTCACCATAAAAATTGTTTTAATAATTACTTCAAAACAAAGATGAGAATGTAAGGGGTCAGGGAAACTAAATTAATGTAAACAGTATAACCAAAACGGTAATAATGAAAATGTTTTCTGTTATGGTTAATGTTATGTGTCAACTTGGCAAGGCTACAGTTCTCAGTGATTTGACAGACATTAATGTCATCTCCCATTTTGTGATCTGCTATGAGCAGTCCGTCAGTTGGAAAAGGAGTTTCCTTGGTAATATGGTCTGAATGCACGACTTAAATTGTTGTTCTGGCAAAGCTAGTTCAGTAAGTGTTTAGAGCCCAGTAACTGACATAAGCCAACAGGGCATACAACCAGTCAAGTGACCTTTAAATTTTGAGTTCACCAGTCCCTGCAATTACATGATCTAGTGGAGGTCATCAGCCTGTCCTCTGACACACTGATGTGAATCTTGCCTGTGCCCCATAATTGCATCAGCCATTTCCTCACAATTGTTTGAGTCATTTCCTTGAAGTAAAACTCTCTCTATGTATCTACATACATTTTACTGTTTTTTTTTTTCTCTAGAGAACTCAAACTAAGAAATGTACACATTGTGAAAAATGTAACCAATGTCACTGAACAACTTGGGTAGAAATATTGATTGTTGTTGTTGTTGTTGTTATGTGCCGTCGAGTCAGACCTGACTCATAGCGACCCCTCCTTGGGTTTCCAAGGCAGTATCACTACGGAAGTAGGATTGCCCAACCTTCCTTCCGAGGAGTGGCTAGTGGGTTTGAACCGCCAGCCGTCTGGTTAACAGTCAAGAGCCTTAGCCACTATGCTACCAGAGCTCCCGAAATATTGATTAGTAACCTAAATTGCTGTGTAAACTTTCACCAAAAACACAATAAAATATATATTTTAAAAAAGTCGCTGGAAACATTCTCATTAGAAAACATTGAGGTGGTATGTGAATAAAAGTAGTAATCACTTTTTTAAAACTGTGATAAAACATATATACCAAAACATTTGCCATTCAATTATTTGTATGTGTAAAATTTAGTGACATTAATCACATTCACCATATGCCGAGACCATAACCAGATAATCACTCTCTGCAAATGATTGGTGACCCTAATCTTTAAGACTCCATTGCCTGAGTTAGGCATGGTGTCCTAATCTATTGTAGTTCTCTTGCATCATGTATCTACCAGACATTTCTATTGAGGAGATCCACTTTCATGTCAAACAATATTTCTAGAATTCAATTCTTCATCCACTCATAACCCACCTCTAAACTAGTATTCATTTCCACTATGTCTGTTTTATCAATGAATTTCTTAGTCACTCAAGTTTGAATATTTGTGTATACTTTTGACACAATCTTACTCCTTCCCAGTTGCTATCCCTCTTGTAACATCTATCATGAGCAAACCATATCTTATACTTGCTTCACAACATACCTGAAATTAATTCCTTTCTATCTTCTTGACTCTTAGCATCCTAGGCCATGCTCTTATCTTAAATCAATTATGTCTGGATTATGGTAACAGTCTTCTAACTAGTCTCTTTATCATCTGTCTTTTGCTCTCATCTATCTTGCAAGCTAGTAGCTCTGGTGGCATTGTGTCTAAGACATTTGACTGCTAACCAGAAGGCTGGTGGTTCAAACCCACCAGCCACTCCTCAGAAGGAAGGTTGGGCAATCTACTTCCGTAATGATACCGCTTCGGAAGCCCAATGAGTGGTCACTATGAGTCGGATCTGACTTGATGACAGTGAGTTTGGTTTTTGTTTTTATCTCACACACTATTATCAGATTTATATTCCCTGCTTTCATCATGTCACAGAGCCTTACATATAGTTGGCTCAACCTGATTAAAAACTTACATTCTCCTCCCCATTGCCAGCAGAATTTTAAAGCCCTCTGAAGGGTGATCCATTCTATTTATCCATAATAAAATGTTTCTGCTCTAGCCATGCTCGTTTTCTCATTGAACACACAATGTCAACTCTCACCACTCAGTTCTTCCCTCTTGGAGCACCTTTGCTTGCCATTAAGACTATCCAAATTCTGCCCATACTTCAACACCAAACTCAGATCTCAACTCCTCCTTGATGCTTTTCCCAAGTTTTAAACTCATAAGGAGCTTCAATGGCTCTGGATTTCTCAACTCAGAATTACATACTACTTTATGTTATTATTTAATGTTTATAAGCTATTTTATGTTCATAATCTTTGTCTTCCCAACTACAATTGATATCTTGAGGGCAGGGACCTGAACAGTTGTTTTATCTTGCATGAGTCTCACTTTCCTTATTAGGAAAATGAAGTTAATTGGCTTGTTTCTAAGAATACCCTTAGCAGAATACCTAGCAATAGTAGGTGCTTAAAAAGATTAGTTCATTTTTGTGTGCCCTTTATAGAGCATAGATTAGGGACATGCACATAGTAGATACTCAACAAATTCTGACAGAAATGAGCTCACAGCACCATAGCATTTGTTGTTCGTGGTGATGCTGGTGGTAGTAGAAGGAAGTATTTGTGAGCATGTTTACTAGAATAGATTAAGGGGAAAAGGCATGGAAGAAAGAAAAAATTGAAGATATACCTCTGAGATACTACAATGCCCAGTTAATTTCATTTAAGGTGGTGTTAGAAGGGGTAAGAAAGTCTGAAGAAAGATGTCATGTGATACAGTAGAGAACCATTGTGCTGAATTCCTATTTCGTTTAGGTGTAGAAGGCAGCTCAATCTTATTTGTTAAAATATGACATAAGAACACTTCTTCAACCCTATTAAATGCAAAAACATTTTCTATAACAATTGAATATTAGAATTAGCACAAGATATCCTTACTTTTGCAAAGGACTGAAGGTCAAGGGAGAGAAAGGTTATTTCAGGTAAAATTGATATAGTCTGAATTGGAATCCTTCAACCATTAATGGAAAATCCAGTCTCTCACAAACACACAAGGATGGGCATGATCTTCTTAGGCTTTTTAAGTAGACACTTCTTGTCAATTGCCTGTGTGCCTACTATGGGAGTACGAATGTTTGTAAATATCTCAAAAAACCATCATCATGTCTCTTCAGGTCATATAATATTGTTATAGTAATCATCACCATCATCATTATCATCCATACCACACAGTTAATGGCAGAGCTAGAACTAAAGTGTTTGATTTATAATCCCAGACTAACACTTTTCCTCCATGCGACAAAACTAATTTCAGCTAAGTTTTTAATAAATCCCTTTTTATTAATTCCTGACACTTGAGATTTAACCTGCTTCTGTGAATGTAATTACTTCCATTATTTCATAATTACACAAACCCATTCAGTTAAGAGAATATGGCGTAGGATACAAACCATGATTTGAATATTATTTCAGAGACATGAGAAGGAAGTGGACTGTGTGAAACAGATGATAAACTTTGCTTTTATATATTTTTACAATCTATATTATTAATTTATTCTCACAAGCATGAGTTACTATTGTGATTTGAAAAAATAAAATAAATATTTCAAATTTTAAAGATTAATTCAAGAACTATTTATCAAGCATATACCACCTGCAAAGTTGTGTAGGATAAATTGGTGAGCAAGACAGATATAGTGGTTGCTCCCATGGAGTGAGAACCAGTGAACTTAGAGAACTTTCTTTGAGTTACTGTAGTACGGACATGTGACCTTCTTGAGTAGTGTTTCTCAAAGTGTGGTCTGGAAATTACTCACTTCGGAGTCACCCCACACACTTCAAAAATTAGTATTCATATGTCCATAATAAATTTACAGTGAATCAGAAAATCTGGTGGTGGGACTGGAACTATGAAGTATTTTTTTGAATTGTTGTAAAAAATATATATAGCACATTTTCCAATTAAATGTTTATCATATATACAATTTAGTGGCATAAATAAAGCATTCATTATGGTGTGCAACCATCATCAATATCCATTGCTTCCATAACCATAAACAGAAACTGTTTCCTAAACAATGACTCCTCCTTCATGCTCCCTCCTGCCCCTCATGTTGTTAGGTGCCTTAGAGTTGTCTTCAACTCACAGTAGCTTCTGTGACAGAGTACAACCACCCTATAGGGTTTTCTAGGCTGTAATCTTTATGGAAGAAGATTGTCAGGTCTTTCTCAATTGGACCCACTGGTTGGATTCGAACTACCAAATTTTTGGTTAGCAATTGAGTCCTTAACCCTTATAGCACTAGGGCTCCTTATGTCTGTCCTTGATAGCCATTAATAAACTTTGGTCTCTACATATTTGCCTTTTCTAGATATTTATGTGAATGAGATCATACAGTATTTGTCCTTTTGTGATTGACTTACTTCACTCAGTATAATGTTTTCAAGCTCTGCAATGCTGAAGTTTTAAGAACATCAGGTGATTTTTCTGCGCACTATATTTATTTATTTATTATTATTTTTCAATAGAGACCCTTTTATTAAGCCTTCAACAGGATGAAGACTAAACAAAGACAATTATCCAGGATGATGGAAACCATCAGCTTGTACACAGCATGGAGGCCAAATGGAGTCCTCTGAGTCACCACCTGAGGCTAATTATGTATGATAGAATATAAAGGAAGTTATCACAAAATCATGATTGGTGGCATATCAATTCATCACTGTCACAGGCGGGACTATAGAATGAGATTCATGATTGGGATGTATAAGTAATGGAAGATTAAAAAGGGTTACAGGACTGGTTCTTGGGCTTGATTCCTGGCTGCATGGTGGTCAGGACATGACTCATAACCATGCCTCCCTGAATCATAGCTACAAAGTTGCTACAAGACAATACCAGGATCCCAAACTTTAATTTACATTAGATAACACATGGCTACTTTTGGTAAATCATTAAGGACCCACCCAGACAAGTTCCCTAGTCCATTGTGTGAGCATAATCTACTTTCAACCATTCTTTTTGAGCGCTAACCTCCCCTACCCAGGTTTATCCTGGACTTTTCTGGGCATAGCCATATTTCAGGTTTAATAATCGGAAAGAACCCAAATGGCATCTGAACTTATGTAAAGACTCAAAATAGGTTTATAGCTCCTGCTGTAGACTGCAGCTTTCCATAAACCAGTAATTTAGAATTTAAGCTGTAATACATCCCCTCCTAGGATCATGGATTTTATTTAAGATATTTTGATCACATTTAGGTTGTTGTGCTTTGTTCTGCAGGGACTGGTTGATGGGATGGCTCCTTTAAAAGGCTGCTTGCTTTAGGATAAGCTTTTAAGACCTCAGACACTACCCTTTGTAATAGCTGGGCACCACCTAATTTCTTTATTGTGCTTCTTTGTAGCACCCAGTCTTCAGTGATTGTCTTATGAGGGTAAGTATGGAGCAGAACCATATTGGAAGAACTACTTGGGCTGTGGTTAAGCTACAAACCATAAAGTAAGGGTTTAAGTCTGTCTTTAAAATATATCTTGCCAATAAAAATGACTCCCTTCATGGGGATCATAATAGCTTTCTAAGAAATTACATTAGAAATAACATTTATACAACATTTGATAATTCTGATAATAATACCATTAATCCAGTCAATAGTACAGATTACAACACTAATGAGAAAAATGTAAAGGAAAGTTTTTCAGTTGAAAGACATGGAAAAGTTTACCTACAGAAATTAATAAAACTTAAGTGATAGAACAAAGTTACATAAAAGCAATGAGGTTTAGGCACAAAGCAAAAATTTCAATAGCATTCATTCACTATGGGAAATCTATTAGTCTACAGAACCTAAAGACATGTTGTTGTTGTTGTTGTTGTTAAGTGCCGTCGAGTCGTTTCCGACTCATAGCGATCCCATGCACAGCAGAACGAAACACTGTCCGATCCCGCACCAGCCCCACAATCCATGCTATACTCGAGCCCATCATCGCAGCCACTGTATCAATCCATCTTGTTGAAGGCCTCCCCCTCTTTCGTCGACCCTCCCCCCTACCAA
>NW_006922298.1:961578-971962 GCF_000298275.1 Orycteropus afer afer | reverse complement strand
CAAATATATTGATACCATTTATGGAAAATTCTTAACAGCCAAGTTAACCCAAGTTGCCAATATAAATGAACCTCAAAAACAACAGCAACTTAAACAGAGTCCAATGACCTCAAAGTCTGCGACTTTGGGAAAGCTTGTCTGCTTCTGCCCACTAAGGCATTTCAACTTCAAATCTAAATGAGTGTTTCAGTTCCTTTAATCTGTGACAAATGTGTCTTTGGTTTAACACCTTCTAGTTCAGCTGCTCAAAGTATATCTATGAGTAAGAATCAGCTGGATGGCAGTTAGTTTGGTTTTGGGGTAAGTTTGGCTGTATATAGACTCCTGAGGAGAGCAAGACTTGGCACATACAAGTGGGGTTCTAATGAGTCCTTTAACTAAGTAAATCTCAAAAATATGTTGGAGTGAACTCAAGCAGTCCTGGAGATCAAATTTTCTGTCACCTATGAAAAATATTAATCTAAGTCATGTGACCTCCAGAATGTCCAAAGATGAAGAAAAACATTCAGTTAAGCGTTGTCAAAGATACATGATTAGCAAAATACTAAGTGCTTTTCCCCAGGGCAAAGCTGCCCCTCCTTTGGTTACCCACTCACAGTTATGGGTCACCTTCTCAGAAATGGAAGTAGAGCCTAAAATAAAATGGAATTTGAGCCGAACTATGTGTCAGCCATTTTAGTTACACTTCCAAGCTGTTGGAGTGTCCTCACATATTTTCTCCTCCTCTGAAATTCTGTGGTCACAATTATAAGAGTGTCTTCTCTCATTTGGACATTCTGCGATGGGTACAAATATGGGTCTCTTCCAATCAGTTGGCCAGGTAGCTAACTTCCAAATCTCTTGGCATAGCTGAGTGAGTGCCTCCAGCACAGCATCCATTTGTTGAAACATCTCACTGGGTATTCTGTCAATTCCTGGAGACTTGCTTTTCACCAATTCCTTCAGTGCAGCTTCAATTTCTTCCTACAGTACCATTGGTTCTTGATCATATGCCACCTCCTGAAATGGATGGTGATCATCTTCCAATTCTTTTTGGGATAGTTACTCTATGCATTCCATCCATCTTCTTTTGATATTTCTTGCATCATTCAACATATTGCCCATGGAATCTTTCAATATTGCAATTCGAGGCTTAATTTTTTTTTTCTTCAGTTCTTTCAGCCTGGGAAATGCCAAACATGTTCTTCCCTGTTGGTTTTCCAAGTCCATGTCTTTGCACATTTTGTTAAAATTATTGACTTTGTTTTCTCAAGCTGCTCTTGGAAATCCTCTGTTCAGCTCTTTTATCGTGTCATTTCTTCCATTTGCTTTAGCTACTCTCCATTCAAGGGCGAGTTTTGGAGTCCCTTCTGACATCCATTTTGGTCTTTTCTTCCTTTCCTGTCTTTTTAATGTCCTTTTGCTTTCTTCATGGATGATGTTCTTGATGTCATCCCACAATTTCTTTGGATTTCAGTCATTGATGCTCAATACATCAAATCTATTCTTTAGATGGTCTCTAAATTCAAGAAGCATATAATCATGGTCATATTTTGTCTCATGTGGTATTCTTTTAATTGTCTTCAGTTTCAACTTGAACTTGCCTTTGAGCAGGTGATGGTCTGTTCCACAGTCAGCTCATGGCCTTGTTTTTGCTGAAGATATTGAGCTTCTCTATTGGCTCTGTAGAGATGTGGTCAATATGATTCCTGTGTAATCCATCTGGTGAAGTCCACATGTACAGCCACCATTTATGTTGTTGAAAAAAAGTTATTTGCAAAGAATAACTCATTGGTCTTGCAAAATTCTATCATGCGATCTCCAGAGTTATTTATATTACCCAGGCCATATTTTCCAATGAATTGGAAATTCTTCTTTCTTTCCAATTTTTGCATTCTGGCCACCAGTAATAATCAACACATCTTGATTGCATATTTGGTCAATTTCAGACTGCAGAAGTTGATAAACATCTTCAATTTCTTCATCTTTCACTTTGGTGGTTGGTGTGTAAATTTGAATAATAGTAGTATTCACTGGTCTTCCTTGTAGGCACATGGATATTATCCTATGAGTGATGGTATTATACTTCAGGATAGATCTTGAAACTTTCTTTGCGACTATGAATGCCACACCATTCCTCTTCAATTAGTTATTCCTGGCATAGTAGATCATATGGTTCTCTGACTCAAAATGGCCAAAAACATTCCATTTCAACTCACTAATGCCTAGTATACTGATCTTCATGCATTCCATTTCATTTTTGACAACTTCCAATTTTCCTAGATTCATACTTCTTACATTCTATGTTCCAATTATTAATGGATGGTTACTGCTGTTTCTTTCCATTTCGAGTCATGCCACATCTGTAAATGGAAGTCCTGAAAGCTTTACTCCACGCACTTAATTAAGATTGACTCCATTCTGAAGAGGCAGCTCTTCCTCAGTCATATTTTGAGTGCCTGTCCATCTGAGGGGCTCATCTTTCAGCACTATATGGGACCATGTTTCAGGGAAATTAATAAAGTTTTCCAATAACTTATCAGACAGTGCTTCACTGCTATTCATAAGGTTTTCACTGACCCTTTCTTTTAGAAGTCTATTGCCCCTTCCTTTTTCTGAGTCTGTCTTAGTCTGGAAGCTCCACCGAAATCTGTCCACCATAAGTGACCTTGCTGGTATTTGCCATACCGATGGCATAGCCTTCAGCATCACAGCATCACACAAGCCACCACAGCCACCACAGTATGACAAATAAGTGATAGACTAATCAGAGTTGAGGGGATTAATTAAGGAAGGCCTTGGTATAATGCCTAAAGGCATTTGACTGCTAACCAGAAGGTTGGCAGTTTAAACCCACCGGCCACTCAGTGGAAGAAAGACTGGGTAATCTACTTCCTGTCAATATTTACCACCTCAAAAACCCAAAGGGGGTTGCTATGAATCAGAATTGATTCGATGGCAGTATGGTTGGTTTGGCTTTTGGTTTTTGAAGGTAAAGAGTCAAGATCTATGTTTTGAAGAATTTTAAGCCATGGGATAGCAGAGGAAATACTGTTAAATGTAGCAAAGGCTGTTCATAAAGCATGAAGATAAGAGTAAAGAAATTACAGTCAGTGGATTAATCAAGAAAATCTAACCACAGCAGTTATGTTAGGGAGGAATGTGATGAGGTTAACTGGCATAGAGTAACCTATAAATGAAAGGTCTAATTTCTCAAGCTGAAGAGTTTTTATTTGATTCAAAAGCCATTAGAGTAATCAATGGATGCCCTTGACCAGGGGTAGATAGAATGCTACATCACATGGCCTCCTACAGTTGTTATAATGATTTTGCCTATGACCAACCATTTTGATTTTCATTATCTCTGTCCTTGGGAAAAAATTTCATCTGTTATGCTATCAGGTGCCCTTCCCCTCAGCAAAATAAAGTTGTATCACATTGGTAATGTTAATTAACAACAACAACAACAACATTCTTCTGGTAAGAAAACTTTTAAAATTTAAAATTTCCTTGTTTTATATTTATATTTATATTTTAAATAGCACTGTTAAATCCACATTTGGATTTCTAGACATTAGGTTTAAAATGAATGGGAAAAGATGATGGATTTTATAGTTTTGTGCATGTGATATCACACTAGCCTTCACTTAGATGTTAACATTTCCCCAGTTTTAGATGGCCAGTGATAAATCTATGAGATTAAAGATCATAGGCAGAAATTGAAATATCCAGGAGACAGCCCAAGATAGCTGCTTAGTCAAACACACCATGCTGTCCCTCTACAGCAAAAACCCCCAGATACAGATGACAAACTTGGAACTCTGAGTAGCAAATACATAGATGAAGAATTAGATTGACCATTGAATGGAAGGAGAAAATGATTGAAAATAGCAAATGAGAAAATTTACATATTGTATGTATATGACCACCCAGTTGAGCATAGCATGGATGTCTTGAGACAAAGCAAGCAGCATTCCTGAGTGAGGAGACAGGAAGGTAAATTCATAGAGTTCCCAATAGGATACAGAGACACTGTGTAGACAAACCCAGAGTGAAGCAAGATGAGCAGAACATGAACCAAATCTAAGGAAAGAAAGACCAGTAAAGTTGATGACACTCTGGGGATTCAAGAGACCACAGAGCAGGTAGGAAATGAGAGAATAGGGACAGAACTATGCACCAGAAGCAGTTCCTTATTGTTTTGTCAGGTGGCATCTCCATGGAGTGGTGGCTGGAGATCCCTGACCCAACTAGACTTCAAACAGTCTCCCACAACCTTGTATTTGGTGAGGGCCATGTTCTGAGCATCAGTTGCACTCTGCAGGGATTTCCCCAGTGTCACACTGATGACCATTGGAGAACACTCCCCTTCCCTCCCTCCCTCCCAATGATCAGTGGTGAGCTACCCATACCCTGGTCACCTGGTAACCAGCAACACCCCACCACTACCCAGCCCAACCAGCTGTCAGTGCTTTGTGCTCACATGTCACTGGACTGGTGGTATGCTCCAATATCCGCCACCTGGTGACTCTAGGTGCAATCTCCATCCCACCCTGGCAACCTTTGATGCAAGTTCCCATGCAAATCACCTGGTGATCAATGATATGTGCACCCCCACTCCAACTACCCAGCAACTGGCAGGATACACCCATAGTGCCCATAACATGGTGACTGGTGAGCATGCCCCTGGCACCCATGTTTAGTGATTGGCTAGACAGGTGCATCACCTCATCAGCAACATCCATCATGTGATGACAGGTGCCATCTACACTGAATAAAACCTTACTTAAAAAATTTGGGTAATACAAGAAATTAAATATGAAAGAAAAAAATTCTCAGAATCAAATGAGAATGAAAACACAACTTACCAAAACCTTTGGGACACAGCAACAGCAGAGATCAAAGGAGAACTTATAGCAATAAATGCGCACATCAAAAAAGAAGAAAGATTAAAAAAAAAAAAAAGTCACCTTTTCTCCACTCCTTGGGGGGGGGGGAAAGAAATATCTAAAATCAATAATTTAGCCTAAAAATTTGGACAAATGAAAAAGGAGTAGCAAAAGAAGACTACAGTAACTAGAAACAAAAAAACAAACAAAAAAAGTTCAGGGTAGAAATAAAGGAAACCAAAAACAGAAAAACAATAGAAAGTATCAACAAAACTACATATTGCACCTTTTAGAGGATCAATAAAGTTGGCAAACCACTGGCCAAATTAACAAAGGGGGGAAAAAAGGAGAGGCTGCAAATAGCCAAAATACGTTAAATGGGTGACATTACAACAGAATCAACTGGGATAAAAAGGATTATGACAGAATACTATGAGAAATTGTACTCCCACAAATTTGAAATTCTAAAAAAAAAATGGACAGATTTCTAGAAACATGTTTCCTTCTTAAAATAACACAAATAGAGGTAAAAAAAATCTTAACAGACCCATAAAAAATAAGAGATTAGCAAGAGATTGGAGATGTTATTAAAAAATCTTCCAACAACATTAAATAGTCCTGGCCTAGACAGCTTCACTGGAGAATTCTACTCAAAATTCAAAGAAGAGTTGACACCAATTGTACCATGGAATGAGGGATATCACTACTGATGTCAAATGAATCTTGACTGAAGGCAGAGAAAACCAGAAAGATATTTTAAAAAAAACCAAACTCACTGCCGTCAAGTCTATTTCGACTCAGAGTGAACCCTCCTTGGGTTTCAGAGGCAATATTACTATGGAAGTAAATTAACCCATCTTCCTTCTGAGGAGTGGCGTGGCTGGTGGGTTTGAATTGCCAGCCTTCTGGTTAGCAGTCAAATGCCTTGCCTGTGTATAATTGACTATGCAAATGGATTCAACTTTGTGGATCATAACAATCATGGTTAACATTGGGAAGAAAGTGAATTTCAGAAAACTTAATTATGCTCATGAGGAACCTGTACACAGACCAGGAGGCTGTTGTTCGAATAGAGCAAGCTGATACTGTATGGTTTAAAGTCAGGAAGGGAATGCATCAGGCTTCTATCCTCTCACCACACTTATTCAACCAGTATGCTGAGAAAATAATTTTTTTTTAAAAAAAGCTACACTATGTGAAGAAGAATGTGGCATCAGGATTGGAGGAAGACTCACTAACAACCTGTGATAAGCAGATGATAAAATCTTGTTTGCTGAAAGTGAAGAAGAGTCAAAACATTTACTGATGCAGATCAAAGTCTACAGCCTTCTGTATGGATTATACCTCAACAAAAAAAGAATAAAAATCCTCACAACTGGACCAATAACAACATCACAGTAAATAGAGAAAGGTTGAAGTTGCTACAGATTTCATTTTACTTGGATCCACAATCAACACAAATGGAAGCAGAAGTCAAGAGATCAGATGTTGTATTGCACTGGCTAAATCTGCTGCAAAAGACCACTTTAAAGTGTTAAAGAATAAAGATGTTACTTTGAAGACTAAGGTGCACCAGGCCCAAGCCATAGCAATTTCAATCACCTCGTATGTATGCAAAAGCTGAGTAATTAATAAGAAAAACTGAAGGAGGATTGATCTTTTTGAATTATGATGTTGGTGAAGAATACTAAATATACCATGGACCACCAAAAGAATGAACAAATCTGTTTTGAAAGAAGTACAGATGGAACGCTTCTTAGAAGGAAAAATGGCTAGACTTTTCATCTCTTGTATTTTGGCCATGTTATCAGGAATGGCCAGTCCCTAGTAAAGGATATCATGCTTGGTAAAATTAAGGGTCAGCAAAAAAGAAGAAGACCCTCAATGCGATGGATTGACACAGTGGTTGCAACAATTGCCTTACTATGGACAGTGTTTCATTTGGTTGTATGAGTCACAACTGACTCAATGGCATCTACAACAAAAACAACATCATTAATGAATATAAACACAAAAATTTTCAACAGAATTCAATAGCATATTAAAAAATTAATATATATCATAATGAGGTGGGATTCATATCAGGGATGCAAGGATGATTCAAGATTAGAAAATCTATCAATGTAATTGAATACATAAATAAAGGAAAAGAATTACATCATCATATCAACTGATGTAGAAAAGCCATTTAATTAAAATTCAATACCCATCCTGATAATGAACTCTCAGAAAATAGGAATAGAAACGAAATTCCTAAACATAATTAATAACATGTATGCAAAGACAACATTATTCTCAATGGAGAAAAGTTGAGAGCTTTTTCTTTGAGAACAGGAATGAGACAAGGATGGCTTTTCTTATCACTCTTATTCAATATTGTACTAGAAGTCCTAGGTAGAATAATAAGGCAATAAAGGGAAATAAAGGATATTTGAATTGGAAAAAAAGAAATGAAAGTGTTCTTGTTTGCAGATGAGATAAGCCTATACACAGAAAATCTCAGAGACTCTACAAGAAAGTTACTGGAACTAATAGAAGGATTCAGCAAAGTGGCAGGGTACAAGGTCAACGCACAAAATCAGTTGTGTTCCCCTACACTAACAAGAAGAACTTCACAAAAGAAATCAGGAAAACAATACCATTTGCATTAGCCTCCTAAAGGATAAAATACCTAAGACTAATTCTTACTTAGAGGAGCTCTGGTAGCATAGTGCCTAAGGCACTTGACTGCTAACCAGAAGGCTGGCAGTTCAAACCCACCAGCCACTCCTCGGAAGGAAGGTTGGGCAATCTACTTCCATAGTGATACCACCTTGGAAACCCAAGGAGGGGTTTCTATGAGTCGGGTCCAACTCGATGGCACAGAACAACAATTCTTACTTGAGATATAAAAGACATACAAGGAAAGCTATAAAACAGTACTGGGAGAAACCAAAAAAGACCTACAAAAATGGAACAATGTGCTATGTTCATGGATTGAAAGATACAACATTGTGAAAATGTCAATATTACCCAAAGCAATCTATTGATACAATACAATCCCAGTCCAAATCCCAACAGCATTCTTTAATGAAATGAAAAAAAAAAAAATCTCTAATTTTATATGGAAAGAAACCAACCCAACCAAATCCACTGCCATCAAGTCAATTGCAACTTGTAACGATCCTATGGAACAGAGCAGAACTGCCCCCATAGTTTCAAAGCTGTAATTGTTTTTGGAGGCAGACCTCATCTTTCTCCCATGGAGTGGCTGGTGGATTCAAACTATTGACCTTTTGGTTAGCAGTAACCACTATGCCACCAGAACTCCTTCATGGAAAAGAAAGAGGCCCCAAATAGCTAAAGCAATATTGAAGAAGAATAGAGAGGAGGCTTCACATTTCCTGATCCCAAAACTTACTATGCAGCCACAGTAATCAAAATATATTTGTAGTGGTTTAATGACAGACACGTAGATTATTGGAATAGAATGGAGAACCCAGAAGTAAGTCCATATTTGTATGGGCAGCTGATCTTTTACAAATGGTTAAAGTTCATTCAATGGAGAAGTCTGTTTAATAAATGGTGCTGCCAAAACCGCTTATCAATTTGCAGAAAAAAGAAGCAAGATTCATACATCATACCATACACAAAAACTAACTCAAAATGCATCAAAAACTGTCTTAGTTATCTAGTGCTGCTATAATATATATATATATATCACAAGTGAATGACTGGTTTAACAAATAGAAATGTATTTTCTCACAGTTTAGGAATCTTGTTGCTGTTGTTGTTATGTGCCATCGAGTCAGACCCGACTCATAGCAAAGCCTTCTTCGGTTTCTGAGGCAATATCACTACAGAAATAGATTGCCCAACCTTCCTTCTGAGGAGTGGCTGGTGGGTTTGAACTGCCAGCCCTCTGATTAGCAGTCAAATGCCTTAGGCACTATGCTACCAGAGCTCCTAACGAGAAAGAGATGGCCCGGCTATCTGGCGGGCTCCAAAGGACAGCATTGTGTGTAGCAGGTGACTGCCTTAGGCCTGACACCAACTCCTAGGGCTTTTGTTGTTGTTGTTATGTGCTATCGAGTCGGCCCTGACTCAAAGCAACTCCTCCTTGGGTTTCTGAGGCAGTTATCACTACGGAAGTAGATTGCCCCATCTTCCTTCCTAGGAGTGGCTGGTGGGGTTGAACCGCCAGCCTAGGGCCTTTAGGAATCAAGAAGTCTGAATTCAGAGCCTTGGCCCTGGGGGAAGACTTTCTCTCTCTGTTGGCACTGGAGGAAGGCCCTTGTTTCCCCTGAACTGTTGTTCCTGGGTGATCTTGGCATCTCTCTTTCCCCACTTTTCTCACTTGCTTCTCTCATTTGCTTGTTTAAACATTTTTATATGTCTAAAGAGATTGACTTAAAGCATACAGTACACTTATCCTGTATCATTAGCATAAAAAAGAAAATCCATTCCCTAATGAGATTATGACCACAAATTATATGGGTTAGGATTTACAACACATATTTTGTGGGGGTGGGATTAGGGGCTGAGGGAACACAATTCAATCCATAACTAAGACTTAAATGTTAAAGCTTAACCTATGAAGTTCCTGGAAGATAAAGTGACAAAACTATGAGACTTAATTTTTGGTATAAATAGCCTATAAACACAATTAAAAATGCATGAACAACAGAAGATAAATTAGATAACTGAGACCTCCAAATAATTAAATACTTAAGTTCATTAAAAGACTACCCACAGAGTGAAAAAAGAACCTATAAATTGGCAAAAAAGACTTTGGCAATGACATATCTGGCAAGGGTCTAATCTCTGAAATATATAGAAAACTTCAACAATTCAATAAAAAAGGACAAACAATCTAATGCAGAAATGGACTAAGGACATGAACAGATATTTCACCAAAGAGGACACTCAGGAAGCCAGCAAATACATGAAAAGTTGGTTGTGATCATTAGCCATTTGTGGTAGTTAATATTGTTTGTCAACTTGGCTGGGCCATAGTTTTGAGTGGCTTGGCAGCTGCATGTAGTTATTGTTCATGAAGAGATTGTAATCAACTCCATGGCAGAATCTGCTGTGAGCTGCTATGTAGTTACCTTTGGGGTGTGGCCTGCTTCCAGTATATATGGAGAAGCTTTGAGAAATGTCTCTAGCTTTTGGCACATGTTGGGGTGTGTTGCCTGCCTATCTTGGAATTGTTCCTGGACTTGAAACAGTGTCTTACAGTGTAGCCTGCTGATCTTGGGGCCATTTTATCTCCTCATGTTTGGTTCACCAGCCTCAGCAGCCAGTAGCTGCATGAATCAGAAGAAGCCTCTAACTCTGGTGGGCCTGGAACAAGAGACAGAGCTAAGCCCAAGGTTGAAGTGCCTTTACCCAACTCCTAGAGCTTGTTGTTGTTGTTCTTATGTGCAGTTGAGTCAGACCCAACTCGTAGAGACCCCTCCTTGGGTTTCTGAAGTGGTATCACTACAGAAATAGATTGCCCAGCCTTCTTTATGAGGAGTGGCTGATGGGTTTGA
>NW_006922298.1:958918-959688 GCF_000298275.1 Orycteropus afer afer | reverse complement strand
ACAACAATGCAAGTACATACACATCCATGTATAGGTGTATCAGTAGGCATTTGCATACACTTGTTGCACGTGCTGCATATATATTCATATATACATAATAAAAGACATAGGAGACACAGTTATGAAGTCTTCCTAGGGATATTCAAACAACTCATGGGATTGGTTTACTGAGTTAAAAGGCTTAGGATCATAGTCTCATAGGACAACTCGGTTAATTGTCATAACAAAAAAAATTATATTCTACATGCTAGTTTGGTGGGTAGCATCTGGAGTCTTAAAAGATAGCATGCAGCCATCTAAGGTACAAATATTGGTCCCTATTTGTCTGTAGTAAAAGAGAATGAAGGAATCCAAAGAGTCAAAAAAGAAAGTAGACCACGGGACTAATAGCCCACATAAATCACAACTTCTGTTCTCACTTGAAACAAGAAGAACAAGGTATCACTACTGACCGTTCTGATCAGGGACATATTAGAGGGTCCTTCATAGAATGAATGGGAGAAAAATGTAGGACAAACTTTAAATTACTAAAAAAGACTAGACGTACTGGACAGGTAGAGACTAGAGGAACCCCTGAGACTATTGCTCTAAGATGTTGTTGCTGTTGTTGTTAGGTGTCATCGAGTCAGGTCTGACTCATAGGGACCCTATCTACAACAGAATGAAACATATTGCTTGGTCCTGTGCCTGACTCACGGTCCCTGCTATTCCTGAGCCCATCTTTGCAGCCACTGTGTCAACCCATCTCATAGAGGGCCTTCCCCTTTTTC
>NW_006922298.1:956013-957800 GCF_000298275.1 Orycteropus afer afer | reverse complement strand
CCTCATTCCACGTCCTCTCCTGAATCCATCTTACATTTCTGGAAGTTCCCTGTCAATATATTGCTATAACCATTTGTTAATTATCTTCAGCAAGATTTTATTTGAGTGTGATATTAATGATAAAGCTTAATAGGCTTATCCCTTGTCAAATCTAAGTCCAAGTTATTAAATAGAGCGTCAATCTTTTAGCAGCAGACGTCTCACTTTAAGATCCAGGCCACCTGCTTGGTGTTTACCTTTCTTGACTAATTCCACTCACAGGCCCACATGATATCTGATCACCCCATGACAGAGTTAAGGGTGGGTCTCTCCACACATGCATGATGTGGACTTGTTTTGGGTAAAATAGGTCGCTTTTTCACACACTCTCTCACACACACATACACACACAGTAAAACATCCAAAGGAGCAATTACTACACACCCATTTCTTTTCCTTAAACCTGAACAATATATTTACTAGTGCCAGAAAGTGATTCAGAGATAGAGATGAATCCAATCTAGGGAAATAACGTATCTAGGGTGTTAAACTTGAAATCATACCTACGAACCCAGTTCATTTATACTCTTTCATTAAGATAGAGGCCTTTCCTGATTCCACTTTTATGCTTTCAACTTGCACTTTGCAATCATTTCCCCTCCTACACTGACCTTGAATCACGAAGGTGCAGCTGTCCCACTTTCCCCCAGTTCAGAGCAGCTCTTCTAAGTGGTACTGATCTAACTGTTTAAATAACAGCTTTAGCCAAACAAATCAAATTATTTTGGACAAACTGATTCTGCTCTTGTGGATCCACCCATCTAAAAATTGTTATTTCCAGAACAGTGAATTCTGTATTAGATACTTGTGGAATTCAGCTCTACCATTTTGTATCAAATGGCTTTAATGTACTAAGCACTGTATTGACAATGTGTGTTTGTGTGTGTGGAAAGAATGAATGGGAGGGGAATTGCTCAGGATGAAATTAGCAAGTTCTCACTAGCTTCAAAATACTTCCATTCTCTTGAGAGAATAAAATACACAATAGTTTCCTAGAATTGAAAATAACTTAAAAAAAAAGAGAACATGGATAGCAAGTAGTGGGAAAATGTCACCTTAGCTATATTTTGGAGCCAAAAGATGGTAATATCAATTACAATTATTTAACTTGTTCATTTTGGGTCAAAGTAGACAGGACTCATAGTTTCTCTGAACTTCATCAACCAATACCTTCAAATACTTTCAGGGAATGTGGATCCTCTTTTTTGATAGTAAAGCTTCATCTTAATATTCCAATTTTCAGATATATATAAAGTAGAAAAGGATTTCAATGGACAGTGATTTAAAGAAATTGATTTTAAAATTCATTGGCATTTATATAAATATCAACAAAAGAGACAAGAAATTAAAATAATTGTTTTCAGGGGAAATAGATGCACTATAGCAGAAAAGCTTCATATTTATATTCAATTCCACTGTTTCAGTCAGGTTGTAAGTGCATTATATAGCTTCTTAAGGAAAATAATTATGAGAGATTATGTTGTTGGCATGATTGGAAGTTTTGCTATTTTCTATGACCTCTTAAAATACTTAACAATCCTATTGCTTCTATTTCACCTTCTTCTCTCCCTCCTTTTCTCTCCATTTCTCTCTTAGAAATGTAATATTCTTCAGACATGTAATATTCTTCCATGAAATGACAAAAACAGCAATATCATTTCCAGGCACTCTCCATGCAGCAGGATTCAGCTGGCCAACAAAATAAGCATGAAGAAAATTGAATAGGGTCATGACTGTGCATCAGAAGT
>NW_006922298.1:951144-955113 GCF_000298275.1 Orycteropus afer afer | reverse complement strand
ACAACACTGTGCAATTACTTGCTTACTTATAAGGTATGTAGTGATTTTGAGAGGCAGAGAAGCCAGATTTACTCTCACATAGATGATACCTGACATTTCAATATAAATACAGACACCAGATCTCTTCTTGAGTTCTAGACCCATAGTCCATGTACTCAGAATCTCAAATGTACCTGAAACTCAACAACTCAATATGTCCAAAACCAAGCCCAAACCAAACCCTCTGCCCTCAAGTTCATTTTGACTCAGAGTGACCCTGTAGAGCAGACTAGAACTACTCCATAGGGTTTCTAAGGCTATAAATCTTTACAAACATAGACTTCCACATTTTTCTCCTGCAGAGTGGCTTGTTGATTTGAACTGCCAATCTTTCATTTAGCAGGAGAGTGTTTTAACTATTGCACCACAGGGCTTCTTCAACATGTTCAAGGCTGAAATAACGATCTTAACCCTCACTCACTAAACAAACAAACAAGAACATTGTGAGGGGGAGGGAATGACCTATATGTTTTTTTTTTCTATCCAGCTGTATAAGCCAGCCATATGTCATACTTAACACCTGTTTTTCACACCCTACCCCACATTCCAGAACCAATCCATTACTAAATCCTATAGATTTTATCTCCTAAATCTGTCTTGGATATATCCATGCTTAACCAGTTTGGTTATTCTCAATAAACTACCCAAAGTTACCACTATATCTTGCCTGGAATATGTAAGATAGCCTCCTAGGGAGAACAATGTGGAACAAAACTCAAAATAATTTGGAGAAAAAAATAAAAGGTGGGGACCAGGTTTGCTGGTCCGATAGAGCCTGGTGGAACCACTGAAACTATGGCCCCTAGATGCCCTTCAGGTTTGGAATTGAACCCACACCTGTGGTTTCCAGCGAAACGAAATACAGGCATATGAGTTGAACATTTACCTTATGTAGATACACTCCTTGGAGAGAACAATCATGGGAGAAAGAAGGGCTGCTTATGCACAGGGAGACAGCTCAGGGGGCAGGAGTGTATGGAGGGATGGACACTGGGAAGAGGTAACTATGGAGAGGAAGTGGGAGGGGAGCTGTTGCATTGTGGTAAACTGTGGTCAATGTCATGAGACAACGTATATTTGAACTGCTATATGGATAGTGAATTTGTTCTGTAAATCTTCACCCAAATCACACACACACACAAAAAAAGATAGCCTCCTAATCTGTCCTTCTTTCCCAAAATATTTGCTCTCCATACAGCAGCCAGAATCATCGTTTCAAATTTCAAATCCAGTCATGTTACTCACTGAATTCTTACAATGGCTTCCCACTGAATTCTTGGAACCTTTATTTTTTTTGCCAATTCCTTCAGGGCAGCTTGGACTTCTTCCTTCAATACCATTGGTTCTTGATCACAAGCCCCCTCCAGAAATAGTTGAACATTGACCATTTCTTTATTGTAAGGAGACTGTATTCTGTCCATCTTTTTTTTTTTTAATAATGTTTTCATCTTAAATAGTTCTTTTTTTTATATATTTCATTTTCCTTCCATCTTCCTTTGATGCTTCCTCAATCATCCAACATTTTGCCCATAGAATCCTTCAGTGTTGCAACTTAAGGTTTGATTTTTTTTTTCTTCACTTCTTTCAGTTGAGAAATGCCAAGCATGTTCTTCATTTTTGGTTTTCTAACTCCAGGTCTTTGCACATTTCTTTATAATATGTTACTTTGTCTTTTCAAGTTGCCCTTTGAAATTTTCTCTTCTGCTCTTTTATCTTGTCATTTCTTCCATTCACTTTAGCTACTCTCCATTCAAGGGCAAGTTTTAGAGTCACTTCTGACATTCATTTTGGTCTTTTCTTCCTTTCCTGCCTTTTTAATGACTTTTTGCTTTCTTCATGGATGATGTTCTTGACGTCATCCCACAACTTGTCTGGGATCAAATCTATTCTTCAGATGGTCTCTAAATTAAGGTGGGATGTAATCAAGGTTATATTTTGACTAGTGTGAACTTGCTTTAATTATCTTTAGCTTCAACTTAAACTTGCATATGAGAAATTGATGGTCTGTTTCACAGTCAGCCCCTAGCCTAGTTTAGGCTGAATATATTGAGCTTCTCCATTGCCTCTTTACAAAGATATAGTCAATCTGATTCCTGTGTATTCCATTTGGCAAGGTTCATGTGTATAACCAACATTTATGTTGTTCAAAAAAAGTATTTGCAATGAGTAATTCATTGACATTGCAAAATTTGATCATGCATCATCTGGTGTCATTTATATCAGAGGACCATATTTTCCAACTACTGATGATTCTTCTTTGCTTCCAACTTTTGCATTCCCATCACTAGTAATAATAAATGCATCTTGATTGTATATTTGGTCAATTTCAGACTGCTGAAGTTAGGAAAAATCTTCAATTTCTTCATCTTTGGGTTTAGTGGTTGGTCTGTAAATTTGAATAATAGTAATATTAACTGGCCTTCCAGTTAATAATAATAATATAATAATAATTAAATATTACCCTATCACTGACAGCATTGTACTTCAGGATAAATCTTGAAACAATCTTTTTGACATGAATGCAATGCCATTCCTCTTCAATTTGTCATTCTCCACATAGTAGACCTTATGATTATCCAATTCACAATGGATAAAACTAGTCAATTTCTGCTCACTAATGCCCAGGATATTGAAATTTATGCGTTCCATTTCATTTTTGACAACTCCAATTTTCCTAGATTCATACATCATACATTCCATGTTCCAATTATTAATGGATGCTTGCAACTGTTTCTTCCCATTTTGAGGTGTGCCACATCAACAAATGGAGATCTTGGAAGCTTTCCTCCATCAACTCATTAAGATCAGCTCTACTTGGAGGAGGCAGCTCTTCCTCATTTGTATTTTGAGTGCCTTCCAATCTGAGGAGCTCATCTCTTGGCATTATATTAAACAATGTTTCAGTGATATTCATAATTTTTTTCAATAATATATCAAATAGTGTTTCACTGTTATTTCTAAGGTTTTCTCTGCCAAAGTTTTTCAGAAGTGGATTGCCCCATCCTTCTTCCAAGTCTGTGTTAGTGTGGAAGCTCCACTGAAACCTGTCTACTATGGATAATCCTGCAGGTATTTGAAATACTGATGGCATAGCCTCCAGCCTTTTAGCAACACACGTACTCATGTTGAATAGGCCCCCACCCCAGGAATACACTTCTTTTTTAATATTTTATGCTGACCTTTGACAAAACTAGACAATGTATTGTTTAATGCAAATGCATTTTTATTTAAAAAGAATGCACCACATAATGATTTTTTAAATCCCAGACTTTTATAAAGAAAGCTAAACTCCTTAACAAGTCCTAAAAGACGTGGAATGGTCAAGTGACAGCCTTTATTTCCAGACTTATCTTGCATCATTTTACTCTTTACTCTGTGTGTTCCAGCCATACAGAAATTTTTTTTTTCTTGGAATGCACCATGTTCTTTTTGCATCAGGATCTTCACACATGTTACATTCTCTTTACTTGAAACAATTTCTTCAGGAGAATCTCCCCTGCTATATGACCTGAAAGACTCTTAAAGTTCTTTGTCATAACATACAACTCTTGTTTACAGTTGGTTGGTCTATTTTCCACACTTCTCCATGAAGAAAGAGAATACATCTGTTGTTTTTTTTTTTCACTCTCTATACTCCAAGGCATATCAAATAGCATTGTGTACCCTCCTTTGTCACTTAACACTTTATTATGAACACCTTTCTAGGTTGATAAATATAGAGGGATTGAGTCACTGGGCTTGAAGGCTTAGGACTATCATCTTGGGGAATATCTAGATCAATTGGCAGAACATAGTTCATAAAAGCAATGTTGTATATCCTACTTCTTGAGCAGCAATTAGGTTCTTAATTGCTTAATTTGTTGAGTAGCGACTAGTGGCATAGTGCCTAAAGGTACTTGACTGCTAACCACTCCTTGGAAGGAAGATGGG
>NW_006922298.1:949112-950823 GCF_000298275.1 Orycteropus afer afer | reverse complement strand
AAGAATATAAAGCAAAATTCAAAATAATTAAAAATGACTGAATTTACTGGTCTGATAGTGACTGGTGGAATTTTGAGACTATGATCCTTAACACCCTTTAAACCTGGAAATGAACACACTCTCAGAGATCACCTTTCAGCTAAAGAATAGACACGTCTATAAAGGAAACAATAACACCCATGAGGAATGTATTCCTCAGAACAATCAACTGTATAAGACCAAAATGGCAGTATTTGCCCAAATACAAAGTTCAGAAGACAGGAAAGGTCAGGAAATATGAGCAAATGAAAATTGGGACCCAGGGGCAAAGTGGGAAGAGTGCTGTTATATTGAGGAGATTGAAACTAATGTCACAAAACAAAATGTGTATAAATTGTTGAATGGGAAACAAATTTTTTCTGTAAACATTCACCAAAACGACAAAGAAATATTCAAAAATTAATTTTAAAATATATCTATCTAATAATTCTTATCTACTGCAGAGCAATCCACTGTATGAATTATTTATTTAAATTGTTAAATTATTTATTTAACAAATTTTCTATTAATAGATATAAATAGTTTCTAATTTTTCAATAATTTAAACTAGTCTTTAATGAACATTTTTATACTTGCCCAATTTTTTCTTGGAATAAATAAATTTATGAAAAAAGAGGAATTATTTGGTCATAGTGTATGTGTATTTAAAATGCTTAGACTATAATTTTTCAGACATGTTAAGACCTTAGAAATCATCAATCTTGTCTTTTCAAAAAGATAAAGCAGGAAAAACTAAAAATTGACTTTTATTGAACCCATCAGTAAAATGGGGTAACAGGCCAAACTGCTACCCTGAAATCGTAAGAGACAGGGGAATCCATAGAGTTACAACTGAGTTCTACCAATCTAGGGCAGAAACCACTGGAGCCATAAATGGATAGAAACAGTTAAATGGTAATTTTCACAAATTGCTTGATGTTGAGTTGTTGAGATGTATGTGTGTGTGTGTATATATATATATGTGTGTGTGTGTGTGTGTGTGTGTGTATGCACATATACATATATGTAAAAAAATGCTGGTTCAATATTAAAAAATCAACCAGTATAATTTATCATATTAATAGTTTTAATAAAAACAACCATGCGATCATATCAATAGATTCAGAGAAAGCATTTCACAAAATGCAATATCCCCTCAGAATAAAAACTTTTGACAAACTAGGAATTGAAGGGAACTTCCTTAATTTAATAAAAGTTATTATATGCAAACACACACACACACAAACTTATAGCTAACATACTTCATGACTAAATCATGAGAGACTAAACACTTTCTCCCTAAGACTGGGAAAGAGGCAATAATATCTTCTCTTACTACTCTTACTCAAAATAGTGCAGAACTTCTTAACTAGTGAAATTAGGCATGAAAAGGAAATTAAAGCCATACAGTTTTGAAAGGAAGAAATTAAACTATCCAATTTTCATATGACATGATTGTCTACATAGGAAATCCCAAGAAGTATAACAATGAAAAAAGTATATCCCTGCTAGAACTAACAATTAAGCTGAAATACAGGAATTAATTTGGACGATTCACAGTACTCAATTTTAAGACTTAACATACAAAACATTGTTCTACCTCCTACTTTGGTGAGTAGCGACTGGGATCTTAAAAGTTTGCAAGCAGCCATCTAGATGCAACGACGGGTCTCTCCTCATCCAGAGCAAAGAA
>NW_006922298.1:946977-948017 GCF_000298275.1 Orycteropus afer afer | reverse complement strand
TTGGGACTGTGGCATTCTACTTGTCAACCTTGGGTTTGTCAGCCTCAGCAACCAGCAGCTGTCTGAATCAAGAGAAGCCTCCAGCTTCAGTGGGCCAGGATCAAGAGGCAGAGATGAAGCACGAGGTTGAGGGACTTTCACCCAGCCCCTAGAGCTGGCTCTTTGAACTCAGACTTCTAGCACCCTAAACTGTAAGAATAAACTCCTGTTTGTCAAAGCCATCTACATTTGTGGTATGTCTTTTATAGCAGCACTAGAAAACCAAACACCAGGAATGACAAATTGAAGATGAATGTAGGTGCCTTCATTGTCAAAGAGAACAATTAAAAAAATCTATGCTTAAGTACAATGCTATCAGAGATAGTATTATACTCATATACCTACAAGGAAGACCAGTTAATAAATACTACTATTATCCAAATTTACATACCAACCACTACTTCACATAGGTGAAGAAATTGAAAATTTTACCAACTTCTGCAGTTCTGAAATTGATCGATCATGCAATCAAGATTCATTGTTTACTCCTGGTGATTGGAATGTGAAAGTTTGAAACAAAGAAGAGGCATCATTAGCTGGAAAATATAACCTTGGTAATAGAAATGGCAACATAGATCCCAAGATAGATATTGCAGGACCAACAACTTTTTAATTGCAAATAACTTTTTCAACAACATAAACAATGACTATACACGTGAACCTTGGCAGATGGAATACACAGGAATCAAACAGACTAGATCTGTGGAAAAAGACCCTGGAGAAGCTTGATATCATAAGTCAGAACAAGGCCAGAGGTTGACTGTGCCTTGCTCATATGCAAGTTCAAGTTGAAGTTGAGGATAATTAAAACAAGTTCCTGAAAGCCAAAATATGACCTGGAGTACACTTCACCTGAATTTAGACACCATCTCAAGAATAGGTTAGATATCTTGAACACCATTGGCCAAAAACCAGACAAGTTGTGGGGTGACATCAAACACATCACACAGAAAACAAAAGGTCATTAAGAAGTGAAGAAAGAAAAGACCAAAATGGATGTC
>NW_006922298.1:944271-945672 GCF_000298275.1 Orycteropus afer afer | reverse complement strand
AGGCTTCCTCCAATCCTGATGCTGTGTTCTTTTTCACATAGTCCAGTTTCTTGGATTATATGCTCCACATACAGACTGAACAAGTATGGGGAAATGATACAACACTGACATACACTTTTCCTGATATTAATCTATGCAAGATCCACTTGTTCTGTTTCAAAAACTTCCTCTTGGTCTATGTACAGATTCCTCATGAGCACAGTTAAGTGTTCTGGAATCCCCATTCTTTGCAATGTTATCCATAATTTGTTAAGATTCACACAGTTGATCATAGTCAATAAAACACAAATAAACATCTCTTAAGTATTATTACCTTTCAGCCTTGATCCATCTGACACCAGAAATGCTATCACTCATTCCACATCCTCTTCTGAATCCAACTTGAATTTCTGGCAGTTCCCTGTCAATATACTCCTGCAACAATTTTGGAATTATTTTCAACCTAATTTTACTTGCATGTGATATTATTGATATTGTTCGATAATTTCTGCGTTCTGTTGGATAATCTTTCTTTGTAATGGGCACAAATATTGATATCTTCTAGTCAGTAGACAGGTAGCTGTCTTCCAAATGTTTTGGCATAAATGAGTGAAGGCTTCCATAGTTGCATGCATTTGTTGCAACATCTCAATGGGTATTCCTTCAATTCCTGGAGCTTTGTTTTTTTTCTGATGTCTTCAGTGCAGCTTAGACTTCTTCCTTCAATACCATCAATTCTTAATCATATGCTACCTCCTGAAATGGTTGAATGTTGACCAATGCTTTTTGGCACAGTGTTTCTGTGTATTCCTTCCATCTTCTTTTGATGCTTCCTGCATCTTTCATTATTTTGCCCATATAATCCTTCAATATTGCAACTTGAGCTTTAATTTTTTTTTCTTCCATTCTTTCCGTTTAGAAATGCTGAACATGTTCTCCCCTTTTGATTTTCTAATTCCAGGTCTGGGCGCATTTCATTATATTATTTGACTTTGTCTTCTCATGACCCATTGAAATCTGTTCAGCTCTTTTGCTTCATCATTTCTTCCATCTTCTTTAGCTATATTCCTTCAAAAGCAAGTACCAGAGTCTCTTCTGACATCCATTTTGGTCTTTTCTTTGTTTCTGTCTTTTTAATGACCTTCAGCTTTCATCATGTATGATTTTCTTTATGACATCCCATAACTCATCTAATGTTCAATGTATCAAACCTACTCTTCAGAGGGTCTCTAAATTCAGGTTGTATCTACTCAACTTATATTGATATATTGATAATTACTGGTGATTGAAATGCAAAAGTTAGAAATGAGGAAGCATCAGTAGTTGGAAAATATGGCTTTGGTAGTAGAAATGATGCCACAGACCGCATGAAAGAATTTTGCAAGACCAATGACTTATTCATTGAAAATACCTTTTTTTTTT
>NW_006922298.1:942016-942721 GCF_000298275.1 Orycteropus afer afer | reverse complement strand
TATGGAGCAAGGCTTTTATGTATTTTGTTGTGCCAATTGAGTCTGGTGTCCCCCAGTACTATGGTCCTGAGGCAGTAGATCTATTGGATCTCTCTTCCATACTGTCTGGTTGTCTGTGGATGATTACTCTGTGTCTGTCTTCTATTGTTTCTGTAAGGACTGCAGGTATTTTGTATCACTGGTGTCTGTGAAAGATTAGCCTCAGCTAAATGTATCCTTGGTCTAGAGTATATTTCTGTTCACTGACCCTGTCTGATCATCTCAGGTGTTCATGTGTTTATCTGTAAAGCCTAGCGTTTGGCGTTAACGGCAATGCAGTATTATGGACACATTCGTTGGTATTAGCATCTGTTGTCTATCTCTTGTGTGCACAATTCAGTGTCCTCCCATTTCCTAATGTTATCATGGTTGTCATATATTCTTCTCATATATCCCTGGCCCTACCCATGTCAGAGTGTAAGCCCCAACTAGCTGCAATTAATCTCCCCCTTTCCCCCCCATCCTGGTAACCTACTAGGTGAGTTCCTTTTCCCAAGAAAACCCTTCTCTGTCTTTTTACAGTAATGGGCTCATACAGTGCTTGTCCTTCTGCAATTGACTTATTTCACTCAGCATAATGTCCTCCAGGTTCATCCATGTTGCAAGATGAGTCGCATATCCCTCATTGTTCTTTAATGTGGCATAGTATTCCATTGTGTGGATATA
>NW_006922298.1:939272-939901 GCF_000298275.1 Orycteropus afer afer | reverse complement strand
TTGTTCTATTTCTAGTTGTTGGAGTTGATGAGTTAGAGTGTTGATTTTGTTTCTTTCCTCTTTTTTGATGTATGCATTTATTGCTATAAACTATCTTCTGAGTACTGCTTTCATTGTGTCCCGTAGGTACTGGTATGAGGTATCTTCATTCTCATTTGTTTCTAGATTTTTTTTTTATTTCAGTTTTTATCTGTTCTGTTACCCATTAGTTTCTGAGCAGTGAGTTGTTCAGCTTCCGTATGTTTGATGTTTTTTCCTTGCTCTTCCTATTATTAATTTCCAGTTTTATAGCATTGTGGTCTGAGAAGCTGCTTTGTAGTATTTCAATGCTTTTGAATTTATTGAGGCTTGTTTTATGTCCTAGCATATGGTCTATTCTGGAGAAGGATACATGTGCACTGGAAAAGAATATGAATTGTGCTTTTTTTGGGTGAAATGCTCTGTATATGTCTATGAGGTCAAGTTGGTTTATTGTACTGTTTAGTTCTTCTGTATCCTTGAATTTTTTTTCCAGTTGACCTGTTCCTCTTTGAAAGTGGTGTGTTAATGTCTCCTCCTACTATTGCAGAGTTGTCTATTATCCCTTTTAATACAGTTAATATTTGCTTCATGTATTTTGGAGCACTTTC
>NW_006922298.1:937746-938282 GCF_000298275.1 Orycteropus afer afer | reverse complement strand
TTTTTTTTTTTTTTTTTGCCACGTTGTTGGTGTTTCCTTGGTCTGTGTACATTCTTTGCTGAGTTCAATTTGTTGGCTAATGCTTTCTCCCTTTTCTTCTTTATGGTTGGTTTTGTGTTTATTAAGTCCATATGTTTTCCTTCCTTCTGGATTTGCTTAGAAGAAATGTTACTTTTCTCTGTAGTTACCTTGTAGTATATTCTTGTCTCTACATTTTTAGAACAGTGCTTACTGTGAATACATTTTCCTGTTTTCCTATTAATTTGAAGGTCTGTACCTAGAATTTTTACTCCCTCTAATAGGTTAGTTGCTGTTGTTATGTGCTGATTGAGTTCCTTGGTTTTTAAGGTATAATGTTTTAATGGTCTTATTTTGAGCATCTATTTCTGATTCGGTTTTAGTGTTGATGGCATGTATCCTGGTTTTCTTGCTCTCTGCTGAGGGTTCTCTATTGGAAGGATTTCCTTAAGCATTTCTTGTAGGGTTGGTCTGGTTTTCACAAAATCCCTTAATTTCTGTTTGTCTGAGAATGCCTT
>NW_006922298.1:935784-937244 GCF_000298275.1 Orycteropus afer afer | reverse complement strand
CCTTTGTTTGTGGTTTTGCTTCTAATGCCTTGTCCTGTTTTTTTGTTTGATTTGAGGTTGCCTGTTGTTTCCTAGATATTTTGAGGTTGTCTTTAGCTGCTGGTTACATGTTTATTTGTTTTGTTTTGGTCTCATGGTTTAATATTTTGAAAAGGTGAAGCTGATGTACTTTATTTTATTTTATTTAGTTATTAATTCAGATATCCTGGGTCACTCTGCAGTTTTCACTGTGATGGTGGAATCACTGTGCTAAATGTGGATATGGATTTCTGTTTGTCGTAAAGAGCGTTTAGAGTTCGAACCAGGAGGTTTTATGTTGGCTGAATGTGGTTTCTTCTATTGGATGAGTGAAGTTATTGGCAGAGAATGCGGGATCAGAAAAAGGAAAGTTATTGTGGCTAGGGGCATTTTCTAGGGCTCTGAGTGGGCTTCTACTGATGATGTCCTATTGTTATTTACAGGCCTGCAGCTCAATTTCAGGAAAGAGTTCAGTTGTTAGGAGGTTGCCACTTTCCGCCAGGCTCAAACACATGCAAAAACCCTGCTCCTGATGCCCCTCACTGCCAAAAAGCCAACCCATGGCAACTTCCCGGCTCTGCAATCCGCCACCTGTGTTCCTCTCTCTGCCCTGCCTGCCCACAGCACTGGTCCAACCCGATCAGCTTGGGAGTTTGTCTGTTAGTCTGCCCACTTGCAGGGCCAAAGGTGCACTCAGTTTCAGCTGTGCTGGAGTTGGGAGTGTGCCTGCTAGTAATCTGCCATACCAATATTAGTGATAAAGTCAAGCGCAGACCTCTCAGTGGCACTAAGCTGACCCAAGCCTATTCAGTGACCCACTGAGGGGGGAGCGATCCCACCCTCCTGGAGCACCAATGGGCTCTCTGCTTTGGTTTCAGTGGTGCTGGATGTGCCCATTTGCACCTTGCTGACCCAAGTTACCAATAAAATCAGGTGCTGAAGGTAGATCCTTGGGGTGCTCACTAGTATGCTGGTGTGGTCACTGGTATGCTGATATGGAGTGTCTTTGCCTTTACCCAAGGAGGCCTCAAATGGCTTCTCTCGCTTGCCAGTTGCTACCCCAGGGAAGTCTCTAATGTCCTTCCTTGGCTGCCTGTCCACGTTCCACCGGGTAGATCTTTAGTTTCTTCCCTGTACCTTTCCTCTAATTCTACTCCTCTGAGTTTGGCACACTCTGATTCAGTGAGCTGTTCAGAGTGCCAACATCCCTAATTCAAACTGTTGTACCTAGTTTTTCAAGCACTAAGATGCTAGAGGGAAATAGTGTGGTGATTACTGATGAGACTCCATTTTGAATCCCCTTCTGGTTGATTGTTCTAAGGAGTGCATCTCCTTGGTGTATTTGTTGTGCTCACAGCCCTGTCTATTGTTTGCCTGAGATTTAAGCCCTGGGAGTTAGATCAATTCCAGGCCTGACAGGTAACTCAGGCCATTGATTCAGG
>NW_006922298.1:933449-934547 GCF_000298275.1 Orycteropus afer afer | reverse complement strand
GGGTTTGAACTGCCAGCCTTCTGGTTAACAGTCAAGTGCTTTAGCCACTATGCTACCAGAGCTCCTGAATTCTGTCAATTGAGCTTGATGTCCCCAATGACAATGGTCCTAGTCCTCAGTCCAATAACACACTCCCTCAAGGTGCCTAGTTGTGGCTAAGAAGTTATCCTAACTCTACCTCATGTTATATTTAAATTGCATATGGACATTTTTGTAGCACACACAAATACAAATATGTAGGAATATTATCTTTGAAACCTATGTACAATCATGGGGATATTTCCATTCTGCCATCCATACCTGATCTACCCTGTCTACCTAGGTATCTAACATGACATTAGTGTTTGGTATTACTGATGATCCAGTATTGTGTATTCAATAGTTTTTACCTTTATTGTCTGTACCTCTTGTGCACTTTGGCATGTCCTCCTTTTCCTTGGTGATATTGTGCTAGTCACATATATATATATTTTTTACTTTTATTTTGGTGAACACATACACAACAAGACATTTGCCAACATAACAACTTCCACATTTACAGTTCAAGGACCATTGATTATATTTTTAATGTTGTGCCACCTTTATTGCTATCCCTTTCCAAATATTCCACCACCTATTAACATAACTCAATGCCCCCCAAGCAAAAGCTTCCCCTTACCCTCTCTCTCCCACCCCTGGTAACTGTTAATAATCTTTGGTATCAATCTGCTGTCAAGTCGATCCCAACTCATAGTGACTCCTTGGGTTTCTGAGGCGGTATCATTATGAAAGTAGATTGCCCAACCTTCCTTCTGAGGAGTGGCTGGTGGATTTGAACCACTAGCCTTTGAGTTAGTGGTCAAATGTCTTAGGCACTACACCACCAGAGCTCCTTTGGTATATATAAATATATTGTTGTTGTTGTTGTTGTTATGTGCCATCAAGTCGGACCTGACTCATAGCGACCCCTCCTTGAGTTTCCGAGGCAGTATCACTACAGAAGTAGATTGCTCAACCTTCCTTCCAAGGAGTGCCTGGTGGGTTTGAACTGCCAGCCTTCTGGTTAGCAGTCAAGTGCCTTAGGCACTATGCTACCAGAGATCCCAAAGATTATTATAC
>NW_006922298.1:930979-933040 GCF_000298275.1 Orycteropus afer afer | reverse complement strand
TGTATATGTATACTTTTTTTTCAACTCATTTATCCCTGGTAACCAATGGTATCACTACAGAACTAGATTGACCAACCTTCCTTCCGAGGAGTGGCTGGTGGGTTTGAACTGCCAGCCTTCTGGTTAGCAGTTAAGTGCCTTCTTTAGAGTTGCATAATATTCCATTGTGTGTATGTACCACAGTTTGTTTATCCATTCTTCAGTTGATGGGCACTTCAGTTTTCCATTACTTTGCTATTGTGAATAGTGCTGCAATTAACATGGGTGTGCATATATCTATTCGTGTCCTGCCTCTCACTTCTTTAGGATATATACCTAGTAAAGGGATTGCTGAGTCAAATGGTATTTTTATTTCCAGCATTTTAAGGAATCACCAGATGGATTTCCACAGTGCTTGTATCATTTTACAGTCACACCAACACTGTATGAGAGTCTCAATCTCTCCACATCCTTACTAGCATTTGTTATTTTCTGTGTTGTTGATCTTTGCTGTTAATGCTTGGGTGAGATGACATCTCATGGACTCATTTTAATTTTTGTCAGCTTCAACTAAAACTTAAATACCAGCAGTTAAAGGTTTTTTCCACAGTCTACACCTGGCTTTGTTCTGACTGATGATATTGAGCTTTTTTCTCTCCTCTTTCTACAGATGTAGAGTTGATTCCTGTGTATTCCATCTGGCTAGGTCCACATGTATAGTGACAATTTACATTGTTGAAAAAAGAGGTATTCTCAATGAATGAGTCATTGATTTTAAAAAATTCTGTCTTGGAATCTTTGGTCTCATTTCTTTCATCAAGGTCATATTTCCAACTACATGTGCTTCTTCTTTGTTTCCAAATTTTTCATTCCAATCATCAGTAATTAACAATGCATCTTGATTCATATTTGGTCAATTTCAAACTTCAGAATTTTGTAAAAATCTTCAATTTCTTCATCATTGGCATTAGTGGTTGGTGTATAAATTTGAATAATGGTAGTATTAACTGGTCTTCCTTGAAGGTGTTTGGATATTATCCTATCACTGACATTGCACTTCAGCATAAATCTTGAAATGTTCTTTTTGATGATGAATGCAACATCATTCCTTTTCATTCTCAGCACAGTAGACCATATGATTATCTGATTCAAAATGGCCAACACTAATCTATTTCAGCTCACTAAATGCTTAGAATATCAATCCTTATGTATTCCATTACATTATTTAAAAAAAATATTGTGATTTGAGTGCAAATTTACAAAGCAGATTAATTTTACTCTCAACAGCTCATGCACATTTGGTTCCATAGCCCCAATTATAATCCCAACAATGAAAAGCTCTCCTCCCATCTCCTTATTTTCATTCTTGACAACATCCACTTTTTCTAGTTTCATACTTTGTACAGTCTACATTCTGATTATTCATGGATGTTTGCAGCTCTTTCTTCACATTTTGAGTCATGCCACATCAGCCAATGAAGATTCTGAAACTTATTCCTATCCATGTCCTTAAGATAGACTCAGCTTTGAGGATGCAGCTCTTCTGGAGTTGTATCAAGTGTCTTCCAACCTGAGGGGCCATCTTCTGGCCCTATATCAAATAATGTTTCACTGTTATGAATGAGGTTTTCAGTGGCCAGTTTTTTCATACATGGATTGCCACACCTTTCTTCTTAGTCTGTTCTATTTTGGGAAGCTCCACTGAAACCCCTCCACCATGGGTGACTCAACTCCTGTTTGAAATACCAGTAGCATAGCTTCCTGCATCACAGCAACACACAGGTCACCACATATTTCCTTTTTTTCTGTCAGCTGAGAAGGCCTGGAAGCCATGACATATCAGTAGCAATAAACACACCTAGTACTCAAATGTTGATTTTTGATACCATTTCAAGTATAAGGAACCTGGGTTCCTTGGAGAAACAGCCGATTATTAGGCTGGTGCAGGAAATAAAGAATAATCCTTAAATATCTTTTACTTTCTAAAAATTCTGAAATGTGCTAATAATAATAATAATAATAATAAACCAAGAAGCCCACACACAGAAATGTAAAACATGTCAAAGGAATATAGAAAGAGTT
>NW_006922298.1:926128-930022 GCF_000298275.1 Orycteropus afer afer | reverse complement strand
ATTAATAGATTTTTGCTTCTGTTTTTACTCATTTTGAATCATGTCACATCAGCCAATGGATATCCTGACAACTTTACTCTATCCATATCATATGGTCATCTCTACTCTGAAGAGTCAGTTCTTCCCTAGTCAAATTTTGAGTGTCTTCTGACCTGATGGGATCATCTTCTGGCACTATATCAGACAATGTTTCAGGGCTATTCATAAAGTTGTCCAGTAATATATCAGACAGTGTTTCACTGCTATTTATGAGATTTTCAATGGCCAATTTTATGAGAAGTGGATGGCCTCTTCCTTCTTCTGAGCCTATCTCATCTGGAAGCTCTGCTGAAGCCTGTCCACCATGGGTAACCCTGCTGGAATTTTGCAACACTGGTGGCATAGCCTGCAGCCTCACAGAAACATGTAAGTACCACAGGATAACAAACTGACAGACAAGTTTGTCTCTCTTAGTTGTTCCTTACCGCTCTGTGCCTGCCTTAAAATAAAGTTACCCTGAAGAGAAGCAGCCCTGAGATACACACCCTCCTATCCAAGTCTCAGGCTTAAAGTAAAGCAGCTCCCAAGTGAAGAATCTCCAGGCTGCGTGCCCACCTACCTGGGGCCTGGCTTTAAAGCTGAAATGTTATGACATTATAAATGTGATGTGGAATGTGTCATCTTCTAGGTAAAATATAATAGGAAGTATCTCACACTGAAGAGATGAATCAAATAAAACATTTAATAATGTCCATGAAGTATCTTACTAGCTGTACTTAAAAACAAACCCACTGCTGAAGACTTCTGGTAAGATGGAGGAATGACCACACAAGCGACACAGACCCTCTTCAACAAAGAAAAGAAAAACCAATTGACAGAGATACAGAAGATAATCCTGGACCCAAGAGCTTTGAAAAGATCTATTCAGAAGTGGATTAGGCACCAACTAGTGGAAAAACCTGAACAAAAACAATGAGTACAGAGATGGTTGGAGCTGCAGAATGTCAGCTACTCTGAAGGGACCAACATTCTGAATATTTCCAAGTGGTGTTGGGACCTGAGAACTGACCTAAAAATCAACTCTTGTCACGATGGGCTTCAGGGATGACTGTGTTGGTGGCCTATAACTAGGAAAGGAAACAGCAAGGAGGGAGACTATCTGAGCTGTGGACTTTGGGCTATCCAGAGAGCACAGCCATTATGATTGTTTACTCACAGCAGCCATTTTGGATAGTTAAAGTGACAGAGGGTGCAGCCATTTTTAATGTTTACAAGTGGTGGCCATTTTGGATATTTAAAGTGACCAAGGGTGTAGCCATTTTGAATGTTTATAAGTGGTGACCATTTTGGATATTTAAAGTGACTGAAGGCACAGCCATTTTTAATATTTACAAGTGGCAACCATTTTGGGTTTTAAAGTGATAGCATTCTCATTCAGATTCCAGGGACCTAAGAATGGGCTCTGTTTGCCAAGGTCGGTAGGGACATACGAGAGGCTGACAACAGGAAAGGAGACAGGTGGTGAGTGTATAAGTGCTGTCAACTAGCAAATAGAAGAGCACAGTACCCTGCTTGTGTAAATAACATACAAAGAAAACTAAAATCATGGGAAAGTCACTCCAATATACAATCACCAATTAAATATAAAGAAAAAAGGTCACAATGCCTCAGAGACAACAAAGCATCACAGTCCACACAAAGACACAAGATAGAGCAGAAGAAACAAGGGACAAGGATACACACCCAAAGCACATCCCTGGGGAAGATGAAGCATTGGAACTCCCTGGTAAGAAATTCAAAAGAATTATATTTAAGGATCTACAATGAATTGAGAGACAGATCAAGGAAAACAAAGAGAAGAACCTAGAACAATTTCCAAAGACAATACAAGAACAAAATGACAAAATAAATGAAAAATTAGAAATGATACAAAATCTACAGATAGAAATCCGAAAATTAATACTAAATTTTCAGAAATAGATAAGACATTGAATGGGCAAAGGAGCAGAATTGTATCAATGAAAGACAGAATTAGGGAGATTGAAGGCAAATACCTGAACACTTTTTGGCAAGGGATAAATCAGAAAAAAGGTCAAAACAAAATGAAGAAGGCCTAAGGCTCATGTGGGATATCATCAAAAGGAATAACCTACATGTAACCAGAATTCCAGAACAGGAAGAGACAAAAAAAAAAAAAAAAACTACAGAGAAAGTTGAAGATTTGTTGGAAGAGAATTTTCCTGGTATGATGAAAGATGAGAATATATCCATCCAGGAAGTCCATAGAACCCCAAAAAGAATAGACCCCAAACGAAAATTACCCACACATATCATCATCAAACTTACCAAATCCAAAAACAAAGAAAGAATCATGAGAACAGCATGAGAAAAATGAAAATTTACCTCCAGGGGGCAATCAATAAGACTAACCTCCAATTTCTCAGTAGAAACCATGCAAGCAAGATGACAATGGGATGGTATATATATATAAAACAATGAAAGAGAAAAATTTCCAACCAAAAATTATGTACCCGGTAAAACTGTCCCTCAAATATAATGGTGAAATTAGGACATTTCCAGATAAGCAGAAATTAAGGGAATTTGTTAAAACCAGAACAACCTTACAAGAGATGCTAAGTGAAGACCTTTGGACAGAGAAATAACAACAGCCAACAAAAACTGACCATTCATATATCTGATGATATAACCCAGAAGCCAACCCAGCTATAAGTATGCAAGTAAATAAGCTTAAAAGATTGTAAACAAGGACGTATTAAAAATGGAGTCTTGTCAGTAAGCACCATGCTATTTCTTTCTAGCATCTAAGTGCTTGAGAAACTAAGTACTAAAGTTTGAATTAGGGATTTTGGTGCTCTGAACAGCTCACTGAATCCGAGTGCACCAAACATGGAAGAGCAGAATTAGAGGAAAGGCACAGGGAGATTATTTAAGAAAGAGCTACCTAGCGGAGGACGGACAGGCAGCTTAGGCCATTGGAAACTTCCCTGGGGCAGTCACTGACTGGCAGGTGAAGGTGGCCACCTGAGATCCCCATGAGCCAAGAAAGAAGACACCCTATATCAGCATACCAGCGACCACTCCAATATCCCAGTGGGCAGTCCCAGGGATCTGCCTCCAGCACTTGATTTTCTAGGTAATTTGGGTCACATGGGTGCAGGTGGGCACATGCACCACCACTGAGACTCAGGTGGAGAGCCTACTGTTGTGCCAGGAAGGAGAGCTCCCAACTCAGAGGGTCACTGAGTGGGCTTGGGTCAGCCTGGAAGACATCGTGCTTGTCTTTGTCACAGATATCGGGACCACAGTTTACTAGGAGGAACTCCTCTGACTCCAACACAGCTGAAATTGCACACATCTTTGGTGCTGCAGGTAGGAGGTATCACAAACTTCAGAGACATTATTGGTCTGGCAAGATTGCACCAGCACCACAGACAGGGTGGGGAGAGAGAGGAAGCCGCAGCTGAGTGCAGTCCCGGGAATTTGCCTTGGATCGGCTCTTTGGTGTTGAAGGGCTTCAGAAGCAGGGTCTTTGAGTGTGCCTGAGCCTGGCGGAAAGTTGCGACTCCCTAACAACAGGAATCTTTCCTAAGATTGGGCCATGGACTTGTATATAACTACATCATCAATAATGGCCTGTGCAAAGCCCTAGAGACTGACCCTAGCAATACCAACCTTTCCTTCTTCTGCTCCCACCTTCTCTGCCTATAACTTCACTCATTCAATAGAAAAAAAACATATTCAGCCAATTACCATAAACCTGCCTGTTTCAAACTCTAAACCCTTTACCACAAACAGTAACACATATCCACATTCCACACAGTGATTCCACCATCACAAAGAAAACAGCAGAGTGACCCAACATACCTGAATCAATAATAAAATAAAATACACCAG
>NW_006922298.1:924558-925263 GCF_000298275.1 Orycteropus afer afer | reverse complement strand
TCTTTTTTTGGTTTACTATTCCTGTGTGATTTTATGGTGTACTTTTTGTACATGTGTTTTGGTTTTTGATGGTTATTCAATTGTAATTTTTGTCTAACTCAGTGGGAGACAGCAACAGTCTCCATAAGATATTAACTACATCCACACCTCCTGCAACTTCACTTACTGAGCAAGAGCCAGCACCTCCTTCTCCATCAATGGGTCAATGATTAAAAACCACCAAGAAGATCCTGAATCACCTTTGACTGCTCTTCACAAACAATTAACAGAAATCTTAATACAATACCATGATGCCTCAGAGACAACAGACAATCACAGTCCGTACAAAGAAGCAGGATAAAGTGGTAGAAACAAGAAAACAGGTTACAGACCCAGAACACATCCCTGAGGAAGAAGCAGCATTAGAACTCTTTGAGAAGGAATTCAAAAGAATTATCTTTAGGTATCTTCAAAGGATTGAGAGACAGACCAAAGAAAACACAGAAAAAAACTTAGAATTTTGGAAGAAAATACAAGAACAAAATGACAATGTAAATGAAAAATTAGAAATGAATTCTAAATCTACAGATAGAAATCCAGAAGATTAATATTAAATTGTTAGACATAGATAGCACATTGGAAGGACAAAAGAGCAGAATTGATACAATGGAAGACAGAATTAATGAGATTGAAGACAAATACCTGAATACATCCTTGGAAAGGGAT
>NW_006922298.1:922364-922883 GCF_000298275.1 Orycteropus afer afer | reverse complement strand
GCAAATGTAACAAAGGAAAAGAGGGAGAGAATAAAAATAACATGAGTAAGAAATGAAATGGGTGACATCACAACAGAACCAACTGAAACAAAAAGGATAATATCAGGATACTATGAAGAACAACTAAGAATTATATATGCAGCAAAATTATATCTCAAATTTGATGGTTAAATCTTGACATTCTTGAGCAAACAGAAATTAAAGGAATTTGTAAAAAAGAGACCAAACCTACAAGAAGGGCTAAAGGGACTCCTCCTTCCAACAGAAAACCAAGAAAGGAAGATAGCAACCTAAGATTAAGACTTGTGACAACCCTACTCAGAAAGCAGCCCAGGAAAAGAATTCTCAAATTTAGCAATCAGCCATGGGGCATGGGAAGGGCAACATTCACATGAAGTAAAAGCTGGACAGACAGGAGTGCATAACTAAGAAAGGCACAGGGATGGGGAAGGTCACTTGAAAGAGAGAGGAGGAGAGTGGATTATGGTCTGGGATGGTAATTGGGGAGTTAAACCAAAT
>NW_006922298.1:918070-922181 GCF_000298275.1 Orycteropus afer afer | reverse complement strand
TGAATCTAAAGTAAGATTAAAAAAATTGAAAGCCGATTCAAAATGGTCTCATCAGTAAGCATCATATTTCCCTCTAGCATCTTAGTGCTTGAAAAACTAGGTACAGCAGTTTGAATTAAGGACTTTGGTGCTCTGAACAGCTCACTGAATCAGAGTGCACCAAACACAGAGGAGTAGAATTAGAGGAAAGGCACAGGGAAAGAAATTAATGATGATCTATCTGGCGGAAAGCAGACAGGCAGCTGAGAAAGGCCATTAGAGACTTCCCTGGGGGAGTGACCAGCAGGTGAGAATGGCCACCTGAGACGTCTCTGGGTCAAGGCAGAAGACACCCCATATCAGCATACCAGCGACCACACCAACATACCAGCAAACACCCCAAGGATTGACCTTCAGCACCTGATTTTGTCAGTAACTTGGGCCACTAGGTTTCAATGGGTACATGCAGCTCCACTGAAACCCAAGCAGAGAGCTCATTGGTACTCCAGGAGTGTGAGCTCGCTCCCCCCTCAGAAGGTCACTGAATAGGCTTGGGTCAGCTTAAGTGGCACTTAGAAGTCTGTGCTTGTCTTTATCACTAATATTGGGACCAAAGATTACTAGCAGGCACTCTCCCGACTCCAGTGCAGCTGAGACCATGTGCACTTTTGGCACCACAGGTAGGAGGAGTAACAGAAAAACTCCTGAGCCGATTGTGGTCTCGGGGGGGTTGGGCTGGCACTGCAGGCAGGCAAGGCAGAGAGAGAAACATCCACGGCCAAGCTTGGACCCAGGAAGTTGCCTTGGGTCAGCTTTTTGGTGCTGAGGGGCCTCGGGAGCAAGGTCTTTGCATGTGTCTGAGCCTGGCAGAAAGTGGCAACACCGTAACAACAGGAATCTTTCCTGAAATTGAGCCACTAGCTTGTAAATAACAGTATGAAGTAATCAGTAGAAGCCCGTTCAATGCCCTAGAAACCGACCCCAACAACAGCAAGCTTTCCTTCTTCTGCTCCCACCTTCTCCACCAATAACTTCACTCATTCAATAGAAGAAACCATATTTAGCCAACATGAAACCTCCTGGTTCGAACTCTAAACCCTCTTTACGACAAACAGAAACCCATATCCACATTCCACACAGTGATTCCACCATCACAAAGAAAACTGCAGAGCGACCCAACACACCTGAATCAGTAATAAAATAAAATAAAACACACCAGCTTCACCTTTTCAAAATATTAAACCATAAAACAAATCAATACATAATGAACAGTCAGTTAAAGACAAACTCATAATGTCTAGGAAACAACAGGCAACCTCAAACCAAACAAAAAACAGTACAAGGCATTAGAAGCAAAACCACAAACAAAGGTCTCATTATACAGGGAGGAAGAGGAGACAATAGAGTTATCTGAGAAGAAATTTAGAAGATATGTTTATAGAGCTATAAAAGAGCCTAAGGAAATCCCAAACAGAAACAAGGAGAACACAGACAATTCCCTGGAGGAACTCAGGAAAATCATTGAGGAACAGAATATTAAGATTAATACACAATCAGAACTCATACAAAAACAGCAGAATATGAGTGAAATCAAGAAGATGGGTACTGAAATGCAGAGCATGAGTACCAAAATGACAGAATTATACAACACAATAGAAGCACAAAAGAGTAGATTAGAACTGGCTGAAGAAAACATATCCCAACTAGAAGACAAATCCCTGGACACTAGCCTATATGAAGAAAAACCAGAACAAAGATTTAAGAGAAATGAAGAGAACCTAAGAATTTTATGTTATGACATGAGAAGAAACAATATAAGACATACATGTTCTGGAATAACAGAACATGAAGAGGCAAAAAGACCACTGAGAAAATTGTGGAAGACCTGTTAACAGAAAACTTCTCCCGTATCATGAAGGAAGAAAAGATACTTGTCCAAGAAACTCATAGAACCCCACACAAGATAGATCCCAAGAGAAAACCACCTAGGCATATTATAATCAAACTTTCCAAAACCAAAGACAAAGAAAAAATTTTGAGAGCTGCCCAGGAAAAAAGAAATATTACTTTTAATAATCAAACAGGCTGAGCTCCCATTACTCAGCAGAAACCATGCAGGCAATAAGGCAATGGGACAGCATATATAAAACACTGAAGGGAAAGAACTTCCAACCAAAAATCCTATTTGTTTTGTTGTTGTTATATGTCGTCGAGTCAGACCCAACTCATAGCGAACCCTCCTTGGGTTTCCGAGGCAGTATCATTACAGAAGTAAGATTGCCCAACCTTCCTTCCGAGGAGTGGCTGGTGGGTTTGAACCGCCAGCCTTCTGGTTAGCAGTCAAGTGCCTCAGGCACTGCGCTACCAGAGCTCCTAAGAATCCTATATCCAGCCAAATTATCTATCAAATATGAGGGTGAAATCAAGGCATTCTCAGACAAACAGAAATTAAGGGACCTTGTGAAAACCAGACCAACCCTACAAGAAAAGCTTAAGGAAGTCCTTCCAATAGAGAACCCACAACAGAGATCAACAAAACCAGATTACATGTCATCAACACTAAAACCAAATCTGAAATAGATACTCAAAATAAGACCATTAAAACATTACACCTTAAAAACCAAGGAACTCAATCAGCACAAAACAACAGCAACTAACCTATCAGAGGGAATAAAACTTCAGGTACAGACCCTCAAATGGAGAGGAAAACAGGACAATGTCTTCACAGCATGCACTCTTCTAAATATGTAGAGACAAGAATATACTCCAAGGTCACCACAGAGAAAGATAACAATTCTTCTAAGCAAATCCACAAGGAAGGAAAACATATGGGTTTAATACGCACAAAACCACCTATAAAGAAGAAAAGGGAGAAAGCATTAGCCAACAAACTGAACTCAGCACAGAAAAGTGTATAGACCAAAGAAGCACCAACAACACGACAAAAAACACAATAGAATGACAGCAATCAATCCATACCTATCACTAATTACACTCAACGTGAATGGACTAAATGCACCTATCAAGAGAAAGAGAGTGGCAGACTGGATAAGAAAATAAGACCTATCGATATGCTGCCTACAAAAGACCCATCTTAGACACAAAGATAAAAATAAATTAAGAGTTAAGTGATGGAAAAGAATATACCAAGCCAATGGAAACTGAAAAAAGGCAGGAGTAGCAATATTGATTTCTGATAAAATAGACATTAAGGTGAAAAACATCATAAGAGACAAAGAGGGACATTATATGATATTGAAAGTGTCAATTGACAAAGAAGATGTTACAATAATAAATATTTATGAACCCAATGAAAATACTCCAAAATATGTGAAGCAAATATTAACTGAATTCAAAAGGTTAATAGACAACTCTACAATAGTAGTAGGAGATTTTAACACACCACTTTCAAGGAGGGATAAGTCAACTGGAAAAAAACTCAACAAGAATACAGAAGAACTCAACAGCACAATCAACCAACTGGAACTCATAGACATATACAGAGAATTTCACCTAACAGAAACACAATTCACATTCTTTTCCAGTGCACATGGATCCCTCTCCAAAATAGACCATATGTTAAGACATAAAACAAACCTCAATAAATTCAAAAGCATTGAAACACTACAAAGCATCTTCTCTGACCAAATGCTATAAAACTAGAAATTAATAATAGGAAAAGCAAGGAAAAAGCATCAAACATTTGGAAGCTGAACAACTCACTACTCAAAAACTATTGGGTTACAGAACAGATAAAAAGTGAAAAAAAAAATATTCCTTGAAACTAATGAGAATGAAGATACATCCTACGAAAACCTATGGGACACAGCAAAACCAGTACTCAGAGGACAGTTTATAACAATAAATGTATACATCAAAAAAGAGGAAAGAAACAAAATCAACACTCTAACTCATCAACTCCAACAACTCGAAATAGCACAAGGAAAGAATCCTACAGTATCTATAAGCGAGGAAATAATAAAGATCAGAGCAGAAATAAATGAAACAGAAAACAAAACAAAACAAAACAAAAACATAGAGAAAATCAACAAAACAAAGAGCTGGTTCTTCAAAAAGATTGATATCAATAAACCATTGGCAGACCTAACAAAAGAAATGAAAGAGAAGATCC
>NW_006922298.1:916765-917970 GCF_000298275.1 Orycteropus afer afer | reverse complement strand
AATAGATTTGAGAACCTAGAAGAGATGGACAAGTTTCTAGAATCACAAGCCCTACCTAAATTATCCCACTCAGAAATAGAAAACTTGAACATACCCATAGCAAGGGAAGAAATTGAACAGGTCCAAAAAAAACTTCCCACAAAGAAAAGCCCTGGCCTTGATGGCTTCACTGGAGAATTCTATCAAATATTCAGAGAAGAGTTGACACCTATGTTACTCAAGTTATTCCAGAACATAGAAAAAGATGGAGTACTCCCAAATTCATTTTATGAGGCAAGTATAACACTAATACTGAAACCCGGGAAATACACCACTAGAAAGGAAAATTACAGACCAATATCACTCATGAACATAGATGCAAAAATCTTTAACAACATCCTGGCTAACAGAATCCAACAACATATCAAAAAATTAATAACCCTGACCAAGTGAAATTCGTACCAGGTTTACAAGGGTGGTACAACATCAGAAAATGAATCAGTGCAATCCACCACATAAACAAAACAAAGGAAAAGAACCATATGATTATATCAATTGATGCAGAAAAGTAATTTGATAAAATCCAACATCCATTCCTGTTTAAAACTCTCAGCAAAATAGGGATAGAAGGGAAATTCCTCAACATAATAAGGGGCATGTATGCAAAGCCAACAGCCAACATCAGTACTAATGGAAAAAGACTCAAGGCATTCCCCTTATGAACAGGAACCAGACAGGGATGCCCTCTATCACCACTTCTATTTAACATTGTATTGGAAGTACTGGCCAGGGCAATAAGGTAAGAAAGAGAAATAAAAGGCATACATATTGGCAAAGAGGATTTAAAACTATCTCTATTTGCAGATGATTGGATCCTGTACAAAGAAAACCATAAAAAAACAACCTAAATGCCCATCAACAGATTAATGGATAACCAAATTATGTTACATTCACACAAAAGAATACTATGCCACATTAAAGAACAATGAGGGATACGTGAATCATCTTGCAACGTGGATGAACCTGGAGGACATTATGCTGAGAGAATAAGAAAGACAAGTACTGTAAGAACCCATTACTGTAAAGGGACAGTGAAAGGTTTGCTTGGGAAAAGGAGCTCACCTAGTAGGTTACTGGGATGAGGAGGGAAGGGGAGAGATTAATTTCAGGCTAGTTGGGCCCTACACACTGACATGGGTAGAGGGAGGGATATATGGGAAGGATAT
>NW_006922298.1:913710-914640 GCF_000298275.1 Orycteropus afer afer | reverse complement strand
TTATGCCATAAATTAGACCCCCTAAGTTTACCTCTATTTTTGCTTTGATGAACTTTATAGTTTTAGGCTTTACATTTAAGTCTTGGATCCAATTACATTTGGTTTTTGTGTATGGTGTGAGGTATGGATCTCATCTCATTTTTGTGCAAATAGATATCCAGTTTTGGCAGCACCATTTGTTAAAGATACTATCACTTCCCTATTTAATCAATTTCAGCCCTTTGTCAAAGATCAGTTTACCATAGGTGGATGGATCTATTTCTGGGTTTTCAATTCTGTTCCACTACATCTGTCATTGTACCAATACTAGGCTGTTTTGACTACTGTGACTGTATACTAGGTTTTGAGGACTGGGAGTGTGAGACCTCCTATTTTGTTGTTTTTCTTCAGTACTACTTTGCTTATTTAAGGTCTCTTTTCTTTTTACATAAAATTAGTCATTGGTTTAAATAATGCTGATGAAATCTGGATCAAGATTGCATTGAATGTATAGATTTCTTTGGGTAGTACTTACATTTTCACAATGTTCAATCTTCCTATCCATGAGCATGGTATGTTTTCCTATTTATATAGATCTCTTATAGTTTTTGCAGTACTGTCTTTTAGTTTTCTTTGTATAGGTCTTTTGTGTTCCTGGTAAGATTTATTCCCAAATATTTTATCTTTTTGGTAGCTATTATAAATTGTATTGATTTCCTTACTTCCTTTGCAGAGACCTCTTTGCTGGTACAGAGGCATCCAACTGATTTTTGTATGTTGACATTGCTACCTGCCATATTCTAAATCTTTCAATAAGTTCCAGCAGTTTTTTTTTTTTTAACTTTTTTTTCCACCCTTTTTTAAAAATTGTGATTTGGGTGAAAATTTACAGAGAAAATACACTTTCCATACAGCAGTTCACACACACTTTGTCTCATGACATTGACCAGA
>NW_006922298.1:910210-912380 GCF_000298275.1 Orycteropus afer afer | reverse complement strand
GTCCTCCAAGTTCATCCACGTTATGTGGTGTTTTGCAGATTCTACATTACTCTTTAGGGTTGCATAGTATTCCATTGTGTGTATGTACCATAGTTTGGATATCCTTTCCTCAGTTGATGGATCCAGTAGTGTTTTTGCTGAGTCTTTTGGGTTTTCTGTATATAGGATCATATCATTTGCAAACAAGGATAGGTTTACTTCTTCCTTACTAGTTTGGATGCCTTTTATTTCCCTTTCTTGCTTTATTGCCATGGATATTCAATACAATGTTGAATAGAACTGATAGAGGGCATCCTTGTCTGGTTCCTGTTCACAAGGGAAATGGTTTCAATATCTCTCCATTGATCATAATGTTAGCTGTTGGTTTTGTATATATGGCCTTTATTATGCTGAGGAATTTCCCCTTTATTCCTATTTTTCTGAATTTTTTTTTTAATCAGGAATGGGTGTTGGATTTTATCAAATGCCTTTCCTGCATCTATTGATGTGATCATGTTATTCTTTTTCTTTATATTACTGATGTGATGGATTATATTGATTGTTTTTCTGATGTTGAACCATCCTTGCATACCTGATACAAATCCCAATTAGTCCTAATGTATTCTTATTTTGGTATGCTCTTGTAGTCTTTTGGCTAGGATTTTGTTGAAAATTTTTGCATCTATATTCATGAGAGATATTGGTCTTTAGTTTTCTTTTCTAGTGGTGTCTTCTCATGGTTTTGGTATCAAGGTTATGCTTGCTTCATACAATGTATTTGGGAGGATTCCAACCTTTTCTATGTTCTGGAATAGTTTCAGTATGATTGGTGTCAGCTCTTCTCTGAATGCTTGGTAGAATTCTCCAGTGAATCCATCTGGGCCAGGATTTTTCTGTTGGTAATTTTTTTAATGACTTGCTTAATTTTGCCTTTTGTTATGGGTCTTTTCAAATTTTCTACCTCAGTCTGTATTAGTTTATGTAAGTAGTATGTTTCTAGAAATCTGTCCCTTTCTTCTACATTTTCAAATTTGTTGAAGTACAATTGTTCATAGTATCTTGATATTATTATTTTTATTTCTGTTGGTTCTGTTGTGATACCGCCCATTTCATTTCTTATTTGTGTTATTTGTATCTTTTCCTTCTTTTCCTATGTTCAATTTGCCAGTGGTTTGTCAATTTTGTCAATCTTTTCAAAGAACCAACTTCTAGTCTTATTGATTTTTTCTGTTGTGTTGGTGTTTTCTGTTTCATTTTTTTCTGCTTGAATCTTTATTATTACTATTATTTTCTTCTGGTGACTGTAGGCTTTTGCTGTTCTTTTTCTGATTGTTGGAGATATTAGTTCAAGGTATAGATTTTGGCTCTTCCTTTTTCATGTGTGCATCTATTGCTATAAAATGCTCCCTGATTACTACTTTTGCTGTGTTTGCTTTGTACTTTTGGTATGCTGTGTTTTCATTCTTGTTTGATTTAAGGACATTTTTAATTTCATTTTTTATTTCTTCTATTACCCAGGTGTTCTTGAACAGCATGTTATTCAGTTTCCATGTGTTTGCTTTTGTTTTTTGCATTGATTTTCTTAATGTTGACTTCTAATTTTATAGCATTGTGATCTGAGAAGATGCTTTGTAGTATTTCATTGTTTTTAAATGTATGGAGGCTTGCTTTGTAGCCTAACATGTGGTCTGTCCTAGGGAATGCCCCATGTGTGCTGGAAATGAATGCCTTTTTGTGCTGTTTTGGGGTAAAATGCTCTGTACATATCTATAAATTCAAGACAGTTCATTGTATTGTTTAGTTTTTCTGTGTGTTTGTTGAGTTTCTTTCAGTTTTTTTTAAAATTACTTTTTTATCTTTCATTGAAAATGGTATATTAAAATCTTCTACTATTACTGTAGAGTCATCTATTTTTTTATTATTCTGTTAAAGTCTAATTTATGTATTTTGGGAGTTTTTCATTGGGTGCATGTGTAATTTTTATGGTTATGTTCTCTTGTTCAATTGATCTTTAATCCTTATATAATATCTTTCCTTGTCCCTTATTGTAGTTTTTGTCTTAAAGTCAGTTTTATCAGAAATTAATATTGCCACTCCTCTTCTTTTTCACTGTGATTTGTTTTATATATTTTACCCAACCTTTGATTTTTAGTCTATTTCTCTTTTTGTTTCTAATGTGAGTCTTCTGTAG
>NW_006922298.1:905605-906557 GCF_000298275.1 Orycteropus afer afer | reverse complement strand
ACTATTCCTAAAGGTGCGTGGTAATGTACCAAACAGTGTTTCTTTGCTATTCATAAGGTTTGCCCTGGCCAATTCTTTGAGAAGTGGATGGCCTCATCCTTCTTCCTAGTCTGTCTCAGTTTATTTCCATCTCTTGAGTGTTGCATTTATTCCATTTATATTTAGTGTAATTACTCACAAGTATGAATTTATTGTTGTCATTTTGTTATGTCTTTTTTTCATGGTACTGCTGATTTCTTTGTTGAATCTAATTTTCTGTGCAGAGCTCATTTTGTTTGTGTTTTTTAATTTCCCTCATTACTATTGTACATTTTTCACATGCAGACTTTGGCGAGTAGTGCCAATTCTTAGGTTGCTGCCTGGGTCAGAATGCCAGTTGTAAATATTCAGATTGGCCATGCAATTGTAACAGTCAAAAGACCACAGCTCCATTTGTCTCCTTATTCACTCTTTTCATTCAGCTCCTACTAACCAGTTGATATTTAATCCACTTCTTTATTCCTTTCATATTTCAGTGTTCCAGGATTATCTCCTATACCTGTTTCAATTGGTTTGTCATTTCTTTGTTGCAGAGGGTCTAAGTATCTTATCTGCCTATTCTGCCATCTTGCCAGAAGTCTGTTATTTGATTTCTTCACTGTTGTTTCCATGGAAATTTCTTGTGGATCCAAGTAAAATGAAATCTTTCACAACTTCCATCTTTTCTCCATTGATCATGATACTGTTTATTGGTCCAGTTTTGAGGACTGTTGAGGGGTAATCTATACTGTGGACTGTACTCTTCAATCATCATCAGTAAGTGCTGGAATTCTTCTTCACTTTAATAAGCAAGGTGTGTCTTCCGCATATCACAAGTTGTTAGTGAGTCTTCCTTCAATCCTGATGCTGTCTTCTTCATATGGTCCTGATTCTCAGATTATTTGCTCAGCATGCAGATTGAATAAATATGATG
>NW_006922298.1:900503-902950 GCF_000298275.1 Orycteropus afer afer | reverse complement strand
AGTGCAGATCAAGGCAGGTAGTCCAGGACAGCTTTTTGGCATAGAGGGGCCTGGAGTACAGGATTTTTGTGGCAGTTTGAATCTGATGGAAAGTCTTGTCCTCATAACCATTGGGATCTTTGCCGAACTTGTGCTGTGGGCCTGTGAGTAACAGTATAATGTCATCATTAGCAGCCTACTCAAAGCCCTCGAAATGGCTACTGGCACGTTGGAGCTTTTTTTCCCCCTCTCTTTTCTTCCTCCTTTCCTCTCCCCTGCCTCATCCAATAGAAAAACCACAGTAAGCCACCACAAAACCTGCTGGCTCGAATCCTAAACCTCCTTCATGACAAAGAGAGACCTGCATCCACATTCCACACAGTGATTCCATCATCACAAAGAAAACTGCAGAGCAACCCAGGACACCTGAGTTAATAATAAAAAATAAAATAAAATACACCACCTCTCCTTTGCAAAAATATTAAATCGTAAAATCAAGACAAAACAAATCAATACATAACTAGCAGTTAAAAACAACCTCAGAATATCTAGGAAACAACAGGCAACGTCAAATCAAACAAACAAACAAACAAAAAATATAAGACTATAGAAAAAAAAAATCCCAAACAAAAGTCTCACTAAACATGGAGGAAGAGAAAGCAATAGAATTAATTGTCTGAGAAGGAGTTTAGAAGGTATGTTTATAGAACTCTACAAGAGTTTAAGGAAACCCCAAACAGAAGCAAGGAGAACACAGACAGTATCTTGGAAAAAGTCAGGTAAACCATTCAAGAACAAAATAACAAGATAAATACACAATCAGAGCCCATACAAAAACATCAGTTAGAAATCCAGAGACTGAATACCAAAATTACAGAATTACACAACACTGTGGAAGCACAAAAGAATAGGCTAAAACTGTTTGAAGAATGCATTTCCTAATTAGAAGATAAATCCCTAGACACTAGCTTGTATGAAGAAAAATGAAAATAAAGATTTAAGAGAAATGAAGAGAACCAAAGAGTTATATGGAATGACACAAAAGAAACAATATATGCCTCACTGGAATTCCAGAACAAGAAGCGACAAAGGAAAAATAAAAAATAAAAAAATTGAGAAAATTGTGAAAGAATTACTAACAGAAAACTTCCCCTATATCATGAAGGAAGAAAAGATATTTGTGGAAGAAACTCAAAGAACCCCATACAGGATAGATCTCAAGAGAAAAACACCGAGACATATCAAAATTAAACTCTCCAGAACACAAGAAAAAGAAAGAATCTTGTGAGCTTCCCAGAACAAAAGAAATGTTACTTGAAATAATCAAACTGTTAGGACAGGTTCTGATTACTCAGGAGAAGCCATGCAGGAAAGAAGGCAATGGGACAGCATATATAAAACACTGAAGGAAAAGAACTGCCAACCAAGAATCTTATACCAGCCAAATTGTCCATCAGATATGAGGGCGAAATCAAGACATTTTCAGACACACAAATATTAAGGGATTTTGTGAAAACTAGACCAAGCCTACAAGGAATGCTTAAGGAAGTCCTTCCAGTAGAGAATCCACAACAGAGAACAACAAAATCAGGACACATGACATCAAAACTAAAATCAAATCAGAAATAGATACTCAAAATAAGACCATAAAACATTGTATACTAAAAATCAAGGAAGCCAATCTGCACATGACAACAACTAACCAAATAGAGGGAATAAAAGTTCTAGGCACAAAACTTCCAAATGGAGAGGAAAAGAGGATAATGTCCTCATAGAACAGACTGTTTCAAAAATATAGAGACAAGAATTCACTCCGAGGTAACCACAGAGAAAATCAACAATGCCCCTAAGCAAACTCAGAAGGAAGGAAAACATATGAGTTTAGTAAGCACAAAACCAACAATAAAGAAGAGAGGAAACACTTGACAACAAAATGAACTCAGCACAGAAAAGTATATGGGCCAAGAAAACTCCAACAACATGACAAAAAAACACAATAGAATGACAGCCATCAATTCATACCTATCACTAATTACACTCAATGTGAATGGACTAAATTCACCAATCAAGAGAAAGAGAGTGCCAGACTGGATAAGAAAAGAAGACCTATTGATATGCTGCCTATAAGAGACTCACTTTAGACACAAAGACAAAAACAAACTAAGAGCTAAGGGGTGAAAAAAAAAATATACCAACCTAATGGTAACCAAAAAATAACAGGAGTGAAAATATTAATTTCTGATAAAATAGACTTTAAGGTGAAAAACTACATAAGAGACAAAGAAGGTCACTATATGACGTCGAAAGGGTCAATTGATCAAGAAGATATTACGATAATAAATATCTATGTATCCAAAGAAAGTGCTCCAAAATACATGAAGCAAATATTGTTATTGTTGTTGTTAAGTGCTGTCGAGTCATTTCCGACTCATAGCGACCCCATGCACAGCAGAACGAAACACTGCCCG
>NW_006922298.1:898034-898542 GCF_000298275.1 Orycteropus afer afer | reverse complement strand
CTGGGTTTTAAACACCAGAGGCTCAGCCTCAAAACTCACATCTACATGTCACCACAGTAGGACAAACCGATCGACAAGTTTGTCTTGCTGTTGGAGACCTCTCGTATCACTGCCAACTGGTTCCCTGTGGCTGACTGTACCTCTGTCTGGCTTCCTGGCTTTTAATATCCTTTCTCCTGCTCTTCTGCCTTGCTGTTTTGTGCATCCCTGAGTTGTCCCTGGGGCAAATATTAGTTGTATTGAAAGAGAAAATTGACAACTCTACAATAGTAGTAGCAGACTTTAACACACTACTTTCAAGGAGGGACAGATCAACTAGAAAAAAACTCAACAAATGTACAGAGAACTCAACAACACAATCAATCAACTTAACCTCATAGGCATATAGAGAGCATTCCACCCAACAAAAGCACAATTCACATTCTTCTCCAGTACACATGGATCCTTCTCCAGAATAGACCATATGTTAGGACATAAAACAAGCCTCAATAAATTCAAAAGCACTGAA
>NW_006922298.1:897171-897822 GCF_000298275.1 Orycteropus afer afer | reverse complement strand
CATACCAAAATCTATTGGACACAGTGAACACAGTACACAGAGGTCAGTTTATAGTAATAAATGCATACATCAAAAAAAGGAAAGATACAACATCAACATTCTAACTCAACAACTCCAAAAATTAGAAAAAGAATAACAAAAGTATCCTACACTATCTAGAAGTAAGGAAATAATAAAGACCAGAGCAGAAATGAATGAAACAGAAAAAAAGAGAAAATCAACAAAACAAGATGGTTCTTTAAATAGATTAACAAAAGTGACAAACCATTGACAAATCTAACAAAAGAAAAGAAAGAGAATATGCAAATCACAAGAAGAGTAAACAAAAAGGGTATCATCACAACAGAACCAACTGAAATAAAAAAGATACTGACAGAATATTATGAAAAACTACAGTCCAACAGATTTGAGAACCTAGAAGAGATGGACAAATTTCTGGAAACACAAGGCCTACCTAGACTATCCCACTCAGAGAGAGAATATGTGAACAGACCCACAACATAGGAAAAAATTGAACAAGTCGTAAAAAAGTCTTCTCACAAGAAAATTTCCTGGTCCTGATGGCTTTACTGGAGAATTTTACGAAATATTCAGGGAAGAGTTGACACTTATACTACTCAAGCTATTCCAGAACATAGAAAAAGATGGAAT
>NW_006922298.1:892649-896986 GCF_000298275.1 Orycteropus afer afer | reverse complement strand
GACCAAGTGGGATTCATAGCTGGTATGAAAGGGTGGAGGAGCTCTGGTAGCATAGTGCCTAAGGCACTTGACTGCTAACCAGAAGAAGGCTGGCTGTTCAAACCCACCAGCCATTTCTCAGAAGGAATATGGGGCAATCTACTTCCACAGTGAGCCTGTCTCAGAAACCCAAGGAAGGATCGATGGCACATAACAACAACAACAACATGAAAGGATGGTTCAACATCAGAAAAACAATCAATGTAATCCATCACATAAACAAAAGAAAAGAACCAAATGATTATATAATCGAAACAGAAAAGGCATTTGGTAAAACCCAATGCCCTTTCCCATTCAGAACGCTCAGCAAAATAGGGATAGAAAGGGTATAACATAATAAAGGGTATATATACAAAGCCTATGGCCAACATCATTATTAATGGAGAAAGACTCAAAGTGCCCCCCTTGGGAACGTGAATCAGACAAGGATGCCTTCTATCACCACTCCTATTTAACATTTTATTGGAAGTCCTGGCCAGGACAATAAGGCAAGAAAGAGAAATAAAAGGCATACAAATTGGCAAAGAGGAAGTAAAGCTATATGTATTTGCAGATGATATGATTCTGTACGTAGAAAACCCAAGAGACTCGACAAAAAAACAACTGAAACTAATAGAGAGTTTCAGCAAAGTGGCAGGATACAAGGTCAACATATAAAAATCAGTTGGATTCTTCTACACCAAAAAAAGACCTCTGAAAAAGAAATAAGGGAAATAATACCAATTAAGATAGCTACTAAAAAGATAGAATATGCAGAAATAAATCTTACCAAAGACACAAAAGATCTATACAAAGACAACTATAAAACCCTACTACAGGAGACAACAAAGGATCTATATGAATGGAACAACTTGCCTTATTCATGGATAGGTAGACTGAATATTGTGAAAATGTCAATACTACCTATAGCAATCAACATATTTAATGCAATCCTAATCTAGATACCAACAAATTTTTTTGAGGACATAGAAAAACCAATTATTAACTTCATATGGAAAGGAAAGAGACCTCAGATAAGCATAGTACTACTGAAGAAGAACAACAAAGGGGGAAATCTCACACTCCTGGATTCTAAATCCTACTAGACAGTCACAGTAGTCAAAACAGCATGGTAGATAGATAGACCAATGGAACAGGATCAAAAGTCCAGATATAGACCCATCCATCTAGGACAGCTGATCTTTGACAAAGGTCCAAAACCCATAAAATGGGGAAGAAACAGCCTCTTTAACAAATGGGGCTGGCAAAATTGATATCCATCTGTAGAAAAATGAAACAAGACCCATACCTCACCCCAAACACAAAAACAAATTCAAGTTGGATCAAAGACTTAAATGCAAAACCCAAAACCATAAAATTCATCAAAGATAAAATAGGGACAAATCTAGGAGCCCTAATTTAAGGCATAAATAGACTATCAAGCATAACCTAGAATGCACAGGAGGTGGAAGAGAAGCTAGATGACTGGGACCTTTTCAAAATTAAATTCTTTTGCTCATAGAAAGACTTCTTCAAAAGGGTAAAAAGAGAACCTTTCTTCTCAGCCAGCAGTCAGAAAGAGGCTTCTGCCTCTAGGAAGCCTCCTTTTGAGCCTGGCAGAGTGGCCAAACTAGCCAATCATAACATCAGAATTCTAAGCACCTGAGAGAGAATGAACTTCCGAGAACATTGCTTTGTGCCAATCCCTACAGAAATATCTGAGGTGGATTACTTTTATAATCAGGAGCACTTCAGTTGCTCACAGCAAATTCCACCAAGGAGTTTACAAAGACTTATGGCTAAAAAAAGCCATACCAGGTAATTTGCTACACAGGCCACCCCCTGGCTTTTCTAGCCATTATCCCATCCCTTTTATACCTCAAAAATTAACATCCCCTTCACCATCAGTTTAAGAATAACCACACCCATGAAAGTGTTCAAGCCAGCCACTTCATGCCTTTATCTCCCCCAATTTTAAATAGCCAATTTCTAATTTGCCCATCCCTATCAAACCAGTACTCTGAGGAGACAAACATGGTCCTTTCTCTCTGGACAATCTTCTGTTCTGCTTGGAAACTTCAGGCATGTGGATCCATAAACAAGCAAAGTCCAGCCCAGCACAAGCCATCAAATTGCAGCAACTTAACACCAGCTCAGTGTCAAACATCTTCCTCTTCATTTGGTCAGGTTCTGGTCAGCTCAGCCCTAGCCATCACAGCTAGGTCACGGGGAACCAGCTGCCAAGTTTGGGAGTCACACTCTTCCCTTCACTTTAGACTGGCCAGCACCTTCTCTCACATCTTCAGTCCTCACGGACTATTTCAATGCCCGTAGGCTCACAATTCATTGCACTTCAGACAAGCCAGCCCTTCCTCTCATCCCCAGCCTCCATCGCCTAAGTCAAAGAGTACCAAACTCAGCCCATTTCTTCTTTGCTGCACTTCCCCCATTTCCACTCAAGTGGACCCAGGTGGTCACAAGTGAGCAGCATACAGGCCAACTGCTCGTTAACTTCCTTTAACTTTCAGTCCTAGAAGGGGTTTCTCTCATAGACCATGTCTTTCCTGCCTTGATGCACCCAAAGCCTATCTGCTTGCTTGAAATTCAAAAAGCCAAACAGTCATTTTTTTCTCTCCATGTCCTCTCTTCAAATTCAAATCTTCTGCTCCCTCAGTAGTACTGGGTGGGGCTCAGGTTTTCTACCTAAGCTCCTAGTACTCTACACACAGGGCTTAAAACAAAAGCAATGTTCTTCTGGGAAAATTCTATTTCCCCTTTTAAACATATCCAATCAATTATCAGCTGAAGGTGGACTTACACGCTCTCTGTTATCCACACTCCATAATCATTTGTAATGTACAAGCAGATAAGAGAACATTCAATACCTGTAGTACATTCAGGTAAACACATAATCCAAAACACATAATCCTTTTTAAGACATTCCAGGTTTGTTTCTTCACCTGGATTATAGTCCCATTCTATGCACTTGGCCTTGGGCCCTTGGCTGGGTGTAACCAAAAGCCTTAGCCTCTGGATCAATTATCTCCTTTAAGAGGTAACACCAAACAAAGTAACCATCTACAAATCCAAAGTTTGACTTCTCAGGTCCCTTCCTTCTTTCTTTTACAAAGTCTTATGCTTCTGTGAGTCTGGAGCCACTGTAATGAATCCCACTTCTGATACCAATGCTAAAGGGGCAAAGAGGCTGCATGTTCTGAACTCCTCTAACTGTACAAAAGGAAGACAGAATCACCATCAGTAGCCCAACGCCTATTCCTGTGAGGTCAGACATGCTGCCTCCCTCCAGCCTCTTCACCAACCATGACACCAACTGTTCCTTGCCAATCATAACATCAGAATTCTAAGCACCTGAGAAAGAGTGAACTTCTGAGAACACTGCTTTGTGCCACGCCCAACAGAAATACCCCAGGTGGATAACTTTTACAATCAGGAGCTCCTCAGTTGCTTAGAGCAAATTTCACCACAGAGTTTACAAAGACTTATGGCTAGAAAAGCTATACCAGGTAATTTACTACATCACAATGCCCAAAAGATAAAGGCTCTGCCTAAGTTCAGGCAAAATGTAAATGGCAGTGTAATAAATATTATTTATTATTAACACATTTTATTTATATTTTACATTTTTTTCCTGTTCAATCTTTTTGCTGTTTTAATTATCCATGAACTGGGTATGGAATGGAGGAGCAATAATCAAAATATCATCTTTGGCTTTCAAAATGCCAGAGATGAACTGAAAAACATCACTCTTAATTGAATGCATTTTATTTAAAAAGTGATGTGGTGATTTTACATTCAGCCTTGTTATTAAAAAAATATATATTCTTTTTTTTTTTTTGCAAGCAAATTGTTTATTCCTACTCCACAGCATCTTATTGAACTGGGAGTCTGCAAAACTGAGATTTAACTGGGCTACTTAGCTTTAAATAAACTAAATGACATACAAGGACAGAGATTATTCTTAAGGTGTAATAATTATCAGTCCAGTCCATTTGTCAAGCATAAATTTTAACTGTATCTTTCCTGAGTTAAAATTAAAGAACACTCAATGACTTGGCTAGATGTATACAAAGCCTCAGAGAGGTGATCACCCAGAGATCCCTTAGTTAGAAATAGACCATAGGAGACCCAAATTGCTTTTGTGCCTTGTTAGCCTTACTTATATACCTGGGAAAGAAAGGCAGATAGCCGGCCACTGCTGGGACTAGACATTACAACAAAGATAAGAGGGGTACCCTATGACAGGAGGTCATGCAGTTATTTTCTGTCCCACTCAAGGCAGAATAAATGTCTGTGTCTTG
>NW_006922298.1:887313-892434 GCF_000298275.1 Orycteropus afer afer | reverse complement strand
ATGCAAATGAAGGATGACTCTATAGAAAAAGAAGAACTTTGTTTATTCATGTGTATGCATATAATCATAGAATAATAAGCCAAAATGTACATTTGAGAACATTTTTTTCAACCTCATTGTAATGACTAAAAAAAGTCACACAGCTAGTTAGAGGTAAAATCATGATTAGAACTTACCTTTCCTTACAACTTGAAATCACTACCTAAATTTGTGAGACAGTATTGAGTAGTACCTAAGACAGTGGGCTTGAAATCAGAATATCTGAATCTGCAATCCTAGCTTTCTCTCTTTTTTAGCTGTGTGTCCTTACCAGAGTTACAAACCTCTCTATTGCTTGGTTGACTTGTTATCCTACAGCAGCACTTCATTGCTTACAAACAAGTGATTAAAATAGTTTCTGGAACATAATAAGCAATCAATATATGTGAGTTTTCATTATTAGTAGTTGAAGGCTTTTTTTTCCCCCTACTTTACCATAATTCCCATTCTACCTGAGAAAAACCCATGGAAACTTTTCTGAATCATGGCAGATTTTTAGAATCATTACCAGAAGGAAATCTGTATAAAATAAATAAGAACTATAGATAATTTTATTCAACTAATGTATTCATGCATAACTGGAATGTTGTAAGCAACCGTGAAATCTATAGCCATGTGTTCTACTATTTATATTTTTATTCCTGAAAATACCAAAACAGCAGTAGTAACTTTATCAAGAATATCAACTTTTGACTTCAATCTGCTAACTAGCGGTCATTTGTGTTCCAGGAAGGGGATGGCAACAGGGTGATTAGGGAGAATGGAAGGACAAATTGAGTTTCAGGTGGGAAAGGGAATAAAATCTATTGCCCTCAGTAGTGGTTGCCTTGAAAACAAGCCAGTAATGACCAGTGTACAAAGTACACAAAATATTTTTCTTTCAAGAAGTTTAAAGAAAACTTGGTAGATAGCTAAGAGAAAACTATTTGGGTAAAGGGAAAGGCAATATACTAAAGGCAAGTAACCAACACAATAACACTAAGGAAAAGGAAGACACAGAGTGGTGCAAAAGAGGGACAGAGAACAAAGGTAAACACTTTTACCCACACAATACTGCATTATCAGTAACAACAAACATTAATCTATGGGTGGATACATAGGTACACAAGCTAAATGATCAAGTATGTCTAGGCAAAGATCATGTATATGATCATATATACATTTGGCAGATGATATTTCTACATACATATTTGTATGTGCTGTAAGAATGTCCATATATATAATACAGCTAACAGGACAAAGTTACAATAAATTTTTAGCCACAGCCAAACACTCTGAGGGAGTGAGTCACTGGGTCCACAGGTGTGGTACCATGGTCATGAGGGACATCAAGCTCAATTGGCATAACACACTACACGAAAACATTGTTGTACATCCTACTTTGGTGAATAGCAACTAGGATCTTAAAAGTTTGGAAATGGCCATGTATGATGCAACAATTGGTCTCTCCTTGTCTGGAGCAAAGAAGAATGAAGGAAACCAAAGACACATGAAAGCAATTATTCCAAGGGACTAATGGACCATGTGAACCAAACCTCAGCTTACATGACCCTGAGACCAAAAGAACTAGATAGTGCTAGGTTACCACTGTCAACCACTTGGAAAGGGATCAAAATATGAGATCCTGGATAGAGTGAGATAAAAATGTGGAGCAAAATTCAAAATTGTAGAAGACCAGGCTTACTGGTCTGAAGGAGACTGATGAAACCCCCAAGATTATGGTTTCTAGTCACTCTTCAGGCCTAGAATTGAACTCACTTCTGTGGCTTCCAGTCAAACTGACAGACTTAAAAGGTGAATATTTACACCAGGTAGGTACCTTCCTTAGAATAATCAACCATGGGAGACCAGAAGAGCAGTATTTTCATGGGGAAATAACTCAGATGGCAGGAATGCATAGGAAAGAAGTACAAAGGGAAAAGATAACCACAGGAGGAAGTGGAAAGAGAGCTGGTACATTATGGGTATTGCAATCAATGTCATGAAACAAAATGTGTATGAACCATTATATGGAAATGAATTTGTTCTGTAAACTTTCACCCAAATCACAATTAAAAAAAATAAATAAAAGGAGGTAGCCAAAAAACACATGAAAAAAATCTGGTGATAATTAGTCATTAGAGAGATGTAAATCAAAACAACAATGAGATATACTATCAGCCCAGCAATAATAGCAAAGTTCAACAAGACTGAAAACAACAAATGCAAACAAAGGTGTAGAAAGATTGGCACACTTATGCACTGCTGATGGGACTGTAATATTGTACAACTACTGTGGAAAATAGTATAGCGCTTCCTTAAAAAGTTGGAAAAAGAAATACCATTTTGTCCAGCAATCCTATTACTCGATGCATATCCTGAAGAAGTGAGAACCAGGACACTAATAGATATATCCACACCCATGTTCATTGCAGCAGTATTCAAAATAACAAAGAGATGGAAACAATCTAAGTGCCCATCAACAGAGGAATGTATAACCAAATGATGGTACATACACACAATGGAGTATGATTTGACATTAAAAAATGAAGAATCCATGAAACACTTCATAATATGGATTAACATAGAGGGCATTATGCTGAATGAAATAAGTCAATCACAGAGGACAAATATTTTAAAAGGTCAAGGAAAGGTTTACATATGGAAAGAAACTTTCTTTGTTGGTTAGCAGGAATGGGAGGAGAAGGGAGGGAAATTGCTAGATAGGTAAGATACATGTATTGACTTGGGTGAGAGGAAAGGGAGTATACCAAAAGTGAGTGACCATCATAATAACACTGAAGAAAAGAAAGACACAGAGAGGTACAGAAGCAGTATAGACAATAAAGGTAAACATTCTATGACTAGATACATAAGTAGGTGGGCTGAATAATCAGGTATATCTAGGAAAAAGGTAAAATACCCATAACCATGTATAAATTTGGCGGATGATATTTCTACATATGTATTTGTATGTGCTATAAGAATGTACATAAACATAATAGAGCTAACAGGGAGAAAGGTATAACTTCTTAGCCACAGTGAAAATCCTTAAGAGTGTGAATTTCTGGGCCCTCAGGCTTGGGACCATGGTCATGGGAGACATCAAGCTCAATTAGTAAGATTGTTCTACATCTTACTTTGGTGAGTAGCAATTGGGGTCTTAAAAGTTTGCAAGCGTCCCTATAAGATGCAACAATCGGTCTCTCCTTCTCTGGAGCAAAGAATGAAGAAAATCATAGAAACAATTAGTCCAAGGGACTAATAAACCATGGAATCCTCAGTCACATGACCCTGTGACCCGAAGACCTAGATGGTGCAAGGATACCACTGCCAACCACTTGGAAAAGGATGAGAACAGAAGATCCTGGATAGAGTGTGAGAAAAAAAAAAAAAAAAAAATGACCAGGCTTATAGGTCTGATAGAGACTGGCTAAACCCCCAAGACTGGCCCTTAGTCACCCTTTGGGCCTGGAACTGAACTCACGCTTGTGACTTCCAGCCAAACAACAGATAGGCTTACAAGGTGAACAATTACATCAGGTGAGTACACTCCTTAGAATAATTAACCATGGGCGTTCAGAAGGGCAGCATTTACACACAGAGAGAGCTTAGAGGGCAAGAATGCACAGGAAAGGAGGACACAGGGAAAAGATAATCACAGGGAAGAAATGGGAAGAGGGTTGTTACATTATGGTGATTGCAATTAATATCATGAAACACAATGTGTATGAACTGTTGAATGTAAAATAAATTTGCTCTGTAAACTTTCACCCAAATCACAATTAAAAAGAAATTTACAAGAGATTAAAACATTCCCCTTCAGCTAAGAATATGGGTCTGGCTGAGTCATGTTGCTCTTAGTCAAGTTCATTTGAAACTAGAACTGAGGAGTGGGGGACTTTATATTGTTCTCAGTTGTTTTAGGTTGGGGACACTTTCCCCCTTCTGATCAACACAAGGCTAAAGACTACCCAGTAAGCTCCTCAGTTCATTGGCAAAATTAAGACTTAAGCCTAGTCCTAATGTTTGTACTCAATTCTCATTCTACTAATAACTAACATTTCTCAGTTTTTAACACTTAAGCTTCTCTTTCCTCATATTCTAAACTGAGGATAATACTATTAGTAACTGTCTTAGAAAGTTATGTTGTTATTAGGTGCCATCCAGTTGGCTCCAACTCCTAGCAACTCTATATACAAGAGAACGAAACACTGCTGAGCCCTGTGCTATCCTCATAAGTCTTGCTATGCTGGAGCCCATTGTTGCAGCCACTGTGTTCATTCATCTAGTTGAGGGTCTTCCCCTTTTTCCCTGACTTTCTACTTTATCAAGCATGATATCCTTCTCTAGTTAATGGTCCTTCCTCATAAAATGACCAAAGTAGGTAAGTCTGACCTTTCTTGCTTCTAAGGAGTGTTCCAGCTATACTTCTTCCAGGATAGATTTATTCATTCTTCTGGCAGTCCATGATTCTTTCAGTATTATTCATCAACACCACAATGCAAAGGCATCAACTCTTTTTCAGTCTTCCTTATTCATTCATTGTCCAGTTTTCACATGCATATGAGGCCGTTGAAAATACCATGGCTCGAGTCAGGAGCACATTAGTCTTCAAAGTGTCATTTTGCTCCTTAACACTTTAAAGAGGACTTTTGCAGCAGACTTGCCCAGTGCAATATAATTTTTGATTTCTTGACTTCTGCTTCCATGGGTGTTGATTGTGGACCCAAGCAAAATGAAATCCCTGACAAGAAAGTTGTAGAGAAGATTAAAGGATACAACACACACATTGTACTTGGAATTGTGCCTGGCACATGGTAAGTGCTCAATATGAGTTAATTGTTATTCTCATGCTCCAGTCTAGGAAGGCTCCTCTTATACTCCAGTATTAAGAATTGCATCCAGTGTATAATCCTACTCTAAGCTTGCATTATTTGTATTATCATTATCTCTGGTACCAGAAAACTAGCTTCTCTCTGGCACTAAGGTTTTGAACTTCTACTGGTGGTGTAGTGCCTAAGGCACTTGACTGCTAACCAGAAGGTTGGCAGTTCAAACCCAACAGCCACTCCTCGGAAGGAAGGTTGAGCAATCTACTTC
>NW_006922298.1:885256-887033 GCF_000298275.1 Orycteropus afer afer | reverse complement strand
CCAACCTTCCTTCCAAGGAGTGGCTGGTGGGTTTGAACCGCCAGCCTTCTGGTTAGCAGTCAAGTGCCTTAGGCACTATGTTACCAGAGCTCCTAGCTTAGTACATAGTAGTCATTTAATATATTTTGCTGACAATGAGTAAGTTACTCAGTTTTACTCTTTCATTCATTCATTATGTCATTCATTAACTACTTATGGACTTCCCTCTTTTATGATCTTACATATTGTATGGATTAATAAGTATAATCTGATCACCATTATAATGGATAACATTTCCTCAAGACCTAGGTAATTATCTCAGTGACATTACTTCATTATATGCATGTCGTGGAGATATTCTCCCCTCACTTTATGCAATTTGACTAAGAAGCATATTGAAAATATTCAATAGAAATGCCTCCTAGAAAAGTGTGTCCTGAGTTATCTACAACTATTTTAATGAGACCTGGTGGCAGAGTTATTAAGCATTCAGCTGCTAATTGAAAGGTCGGTAGTTCAAGCTCACCAGCTGATCTGCACGAGAAAGATGTGGCAGTTAGCTTCCATAAAGATTATTGTTGTTGTTTTTAGGGGCCATTGAATCAGCTCTGACTCATGGCAAATCTATGTACAAGAGAAGGAAACACTGCCTGGTCCTGAGCCTTCCTCACAATCCTTGCTCCACCTGAGCCCATTGCTGCAGCCACTTTGTCAATCCATCTCATTGAGAGCCTTCTCCTTTTTTGCAGACTCTCCACTTTACCAAGCATGATGTCCTTCTCCAGGGAATGGACCCTTCTGACAACATGATCAAAGTAGGTCAGATGAAGTCTGGTCATTCTTGTTTCCAAGGAGCATACTGGCTCCATGTCCAGGACAGATTTGTTGTTCTTCTCGCAGTCCGTGGTACTTTCAGCATTCTTCACCAACACCACAACTCAAAAGTATCAGCTCTTCTTTGGTCTTCCTTATTCATTATCCAGCTTAAGAATGCATATGTGATGATTGAAAACACCATGGCTTGGGTTAGGCACGCTTTAGTCTTCAAGGAGACATCTTTGCTCTTCACCACTTGAAAGAGTTCTTTTGCGGCAGATTTGCCCAGTGTAATACGGCATCTGATGTCTTGACTGCTGTTTCTGTGGGTGTGGATTGTGGAACCAAATAATATGAAATCTTTGACAATTTCAAACTTTTCTGCATTTATCATGATGTTGCTTTTTGGTGTAGTTGCGAAGATTTTTGTTTTCTTTATGTTGAGGTGTAATCCATACTGCAGACTGTAGTCTTTAATCTTCCTCAGTAAGTGCTTCAAGTCACCTTCATTTTCAGCTAACAAAGTTGTGTCCTCTGCATATCACAGGTTGTTAATGATTCTTCCTCCAGTCCTGATATCACATTCTTCTTCATATAGTCCAGCTTCTTGGATATTTGCTCAGCATACAGATTGAATAAGTATGGTTAAATGATAAAACACTGACACACTCCCTTCCTGATTTTAAAGCATGCAGTATCCCCTTGTTCTGTTCAAGTGACAGCCTGCTTGGTATATGTATAGGTATCTCATGAGCACAATTAAGTGTTCTGGAATTCCTATTCTTCTCAATGTCGTCTATAATTCTTTATGATCTACATAATCAAATCCATTTGCATAGTCAATAAAACACAGGTAAACATCTTTATGGTTTCTTTGCTTTCAGCCAAGATCCATCTGACATCAGTAATTATATCCCTCATTCCACATCCTCTTCTGAAGTTTGCATTTCTGGAAGTTCTCTGTCAATATACTGTTCCAACC
>NW_006922298.1:883935-884650 GCF_000298275.1 Orycteropus afer afer | reverse complement strand
AGGGCTCTGGTGGCATAATGCCTAAGGTATTTGACTGCTAACCAGAAGGCTGGTGGTTCAAACTCACCAGCCACTCCTCCAAAGGAAGGTTGGGCAATCTACTTCCGTAGTGATACCACCTTGGAAACCCAAATAGGGGTCACTATGAGTCAGGTCCAACTCCATGGCAGTGGTTTCATTGTGTTTGCGTTACTCCAGGTCTTTGCATACTTCCATATAATAATTGACTTTGTCTTCACAAGCTGTTCCTATTCAGCTCTTTTTTCTTATCATTTCTTCCACTTGCTTTAGCTATTCTCCACTCAAGAGCAAGTATCATAGTACATTCTGACACCTAATTTGGTCCTTTTTCTTACTTTCCAGTCATTTTAATGGCCTTTTGTTTTCTTCATGTATGATATTCTTGATGGCATCCCATAATTTGTCTGGTTTTCCATCATTGGTGTTCAATGCATCAAATCTATTCTTTAGATGATCTAAATTCAGGTGGGATATAATCAAGGTTGTATTTTGGCTCTTGTGGACATTTTTTTTCAATGTATGGTATTTTTTTCTTAAATTTTTATTGTTATTTGGGTGAAAGTTTACAGAGCAAATTTGCTTTCCATACAGCAGCTCCCATACACTTTGTCTTATGACATTGACTATAATTTACCACAATGCAACAGCTCCCCTCCCACTTCTTCCCTATAGTTACCTCTTCCCTGTGTCCTTC
>NW_006922298.1:883030-883529 GCF_000298275.1 Orycteropus afer afer | reverse complement strand
TGACAGTGTTAGCTGGGCACCATGTAGTTCTTCCAGACTCATAGTCGTATAGGCTGAGAATCACATGGTGTACCAATTGCTTGGACTAATTGTTTCCATGTGTCTTTGGTTTTCTTCATTCTTCTTTTTTCTGGATGAAGAGAGACCCTTTGTTGCATCTAGATGGCTGCTTGCAAGCTTTTAAGATCCCAGTTGCTACTCGCCAAAGGAGGATGTGGAACAATGTTTTTGTGTAGTATGTTATACCAATTGAACTTATGTCCCCTGTGACTATGTTCCCGAGCCCACAGGTCCAACTACTCACTCCCTCTGGGTAGCTGGCTGGGGCCAAGAACATAAAAATACACTTATAGAAACATTGTCTGCCAACCCTATACATCGTCTTGGTGACACTCCCCCCTGCATGGACATATGTAATAGTTCAACCTACTGACAACGCAGAACTGTATGTGCAAAAGGGTTCATCTTTGTTGTCTGTACCTCCCATGCATCTCTTTTT
>NW_006922298.1:881826-882450 GCF_000298275.1 Orycteropus afer afer | reverse complement strand
TAAGTCCCTTGTCAGATATGTCATTGCCAAATATTTTTTTCCCAATCTGTAGGTTCTCTTTTGACTCTTTTGGAGAAGTCTTTGGAAGCACATAAGAATTTAATTTTTAGAAGGTCTCATTCATCTAGTTTCTCTTCTGCTGTTTGTGCATTTTTGGGTTATGCTTGATAGTCTATTTGTGCCATATATTAGGGCCCTTAAATTTACCCCTAGTTTTTCCTAGAGGAACTGTATAATTTTAGGTTTCACATTTAAGTCTTTGCCCATTTGGAGGTAGTTTTTGTGTATGGTACGAGGTACAGATCTTGTTTCATTTTTCTGCAAATGGATATCCAGTTTTGCCAGCACCACTTGGTAAACAGACAATCTCTTCCCCATTTAATGGTTTGGTCCTTTGTCAAAGATCAGTTGACCATAGGTTAGTGGATCTCTTTCTGGGTTCTCAATTCTACTCCACTGGTCTATGTGCCTGTCGTTGTACCAATACCAGGCAGTAACTTTGGCTGTATAGTAGGTTTTAAGATCCTGAATGTGAGACCTCCTACATTGTTCTTCTTCTTCAATAGTGCTTTGCTTATCTGAGGTCTCTTTCCTTTTCATATAAAGTTAGTGATTGTTTTTTTC
>NW_006922298.1:879020-880728 GCF_000298275.1 Orycteropus afer afer | reverse complement strand
AGTGATATCTTTGCATGATTTTGGTACCAAGGTTATGCTTGCTTCATAAAATAAATTAGAGAGGATTCCACCCTTCTGTATGTTTTGCAATAGTTTGCGTAGGATTAGTGTCAGCTTTTCTCTGAATGTTTGGGAGAATTCTCCAGTGAAACCATCTGAGCCAGGACATTTTTTTGTTGTTAATTTTTATGACCTCTTCAATTTCATCTTTTATATGGGTCTGTTCAACTTTTCCACCTCAGTCTATGTTAGTTTAGGTAAGCCATGTGTTTCTAGAAATCTGCCCATTTCTTTCCGATTTTCAAATTTGTTGGAGTACAGGTCTTCATAGTATCCTGATATTATCCTTTTATTTCAGTTGATTCTTTTGTGATGTTGCCCATTTCATTTCTTAATCATGTTATTTCTATTCTCTCCCTCTTTTCCTTTGTTAAATTTGCCAGTAGTTTGTCAATTTTATTGCGGTTTTCAAAAAACCAACTTCTAGCCTCGTGGATTTTTTTCTATTGTCTTTTTCTTTTCTGTTTCATTGATTTCTGCTTGAATATTATTTCCTTTCTTCTGTTGACTGTAGGCTTTTCTTGCTGTTCTTTTTCTAATTGTTGGAGATGTTGGTTTAACATATTGATTCTGGCTCTTTTTTTGTTTTTTGATGTGTGCATTTGTTGCTATATATTGACCTATGATCACTGTTTTTACTGTGTCCCAAAGATTTTATTATGTTGTATTTTCATTCTCATTTGATTCAAGGAATTTTTGAATTTCATTTTTTATTTATTTTATCACCCATTCTTAATCAGAATGTGGTTCAGTTTCCATGTATTTGCTCTTTTTCTGTTGATTCCTATTGTTGATTTTTTGTTTGATAGCATTGTGATCTGAGAAAATGCTTTGCAGTATTTCAATGTTTTTGAATTTATTAAGGCTTGCTTTATGGCCTAACATATGGTCTATCATGGAAAATGTTCCATGTGCACTGGATAACAATGTATATTGTGTTGTTTTTGGGTGAAGTGCTGTGTAGGTGTCTGTAAGGTCAAGTTGATGGATTGTATTGTTTAGTTCTTCTGCATCTTTGTTGAGTTTCTTTCCAGTTATTTTACCTTTCTTTGAAAGTAGTGTACTAAAATTTCCTGCTATGACTGTGGAGAATCCTATTTGTCTTTTCAATTCTGTTAAAGTTTGGTTTATGTCTTTTGGGCCTCTTTCATTGGGCCCATAGATATTCATTATGGTTCTTGTTCAATGGATCCTTTCATCATTGTATAATGTCCTTCCTTGTTTCTTATGGTGGTTTCTGTTTTAAAGTCAGTTTGATCAGAAATTAATATTGGCACTCCTGCTCTTTTTTGGTTGGCATTTGCTTGATAAATCTTTTCCCAACTTTTGATTTTTAGTCTTTGTCTTTGTGTCTAAGGTGTGTCTTTTGTAGACAGCTTATTGATGTGTTATGTTTTCTTATCCAGTGTGCAACTCTCCATCTCTTGAATGGTTCATTTAATCCATTGGCATTCATTGTAATTATCAACAAGCATGAATTGGTTGCTGTCATTTTATTACATATTTTTTCATGGTGTTCCTAGTTTCTTTGTTCCATATAACTTTCTGAGCTGGACTCATTATGTTTATGAATCGTGTTGTTACTTCCTTCATTGCTGTTGCTTTAGTATTTGGTGAATATTTGTGCTTGTCCTTTTTATAATTGTCA